>NC_079189.1:9022168-9285168 GCF_029499605.1 Hyla sarda | reverse complement strand
GCTCCACAGGAAGTTCTTTTCTTTTAAAATGTATTTTCTGTCTGTCCACAGTGCTCTCTGTTGACACCTTTGTCTGTCTGGGGAACTGTCCAGGACAGGATAAGTTTGCTATGGGGATTTTCTCCTGTTCTTGACAGTTCTGAGACAGACAGAGGTGTCAGCAAAGAGCACTGTGGTCAGACAGAAAAAAAAAAAATAAAAAAAACTTGCTGTGGAGCATACAGCAGCAGTACTGGAAGGATTAAGATTTTTAAATAGAAGTAATTTACAAATCTGTTTAACTTTCTGGCACCAGTTGATTTAAAAAAAAAATATGTTTTTCACCAGAGTACCCCTTTAACCCCTTAAGGACTCAGCCCATTTTGGCCTTAAGGACTCAGACAATTAAATTTTTACGTTTTCATTTTTTCCTCCTCGCCTTCTAAAAATCATAACTCTTTTATATTTTCATCCACAGACTAGTATGAGGGCTTGTTTTTTGCGCGACCAGTTGTCCTTTGTAATGACATCACTCATTATATCATAAAATGTATGGCGCAACCAAAAAACACTATTTTTGTGGGGAAATTAAAACGAAAAACGCAATTTTGCTAATTTTGGAAGGTTTTGTTTTCACGCCGTACAATTTATGGTAAAAATTACATGTGTTCTTTATTTTGAGGGTCAATACGATTAAAATGATACCCATTATTATATACTTTTATATTATTGTTGCGCTTAAAAAAAATCACAAACTTTTTAACCAAATTAGTACGTTTATAATCCCTTTATTTTGATGACCTATAACTTTTTTATTTTTCCGTATAAGCGGCGGTATGGGGGCTCATTTTTTGCGCCATGATCTGTACTTTTTTTTGATACCACAATTGCATATAAAAAACTTTTAATACATTTTTTATATTTTTTTTTTTAATAAAATGTATTAAAAAAGTAGGAATTTTGGACTTTTTAAATTTTTTTTCGTTCACGCCGTTCACCGTACGGGATCATTAACATTTTATTTTAATAGTTCGGACATTTACGCACGCGGTGATACCAAATATGTCTATAAAAAATGTTTTTTACGCTTTTTGGGGGTAAAATAGGAAAAAACGGACGTTTTACTTTTTTATTGGGGGAGGGGATTTTTCACTTTTTTTTTACTTTTACTTTTACATTTTTTTAAATTTTTTTTACACTTGAATAGTCCCCATAGGGGACTATTCATAGCAATACCATGATTGCTAATACTGATCTGTTCTATGTATAGGACATAGAACAGATCAGTATTATCGGTCATCTCCTGCTCTGGTCTGCTCGATCACAGACCAGAGCAGGAGACGCCGGGAGCCACACGGAGGAAGGAGAGGGGACCTCCGTGCGGCGTTATGAATGATCGGATCCCCGCAGCAGCGCTGCGGGCGATCCGATCGTTCATTTTAATCGCGAACTGCCGCAGATGCCGGGATCTGTATTGATCCCGGCACCTGAGGGGTTAATGGCGGACGCCCGCAAGATCGCGGGCGTCGGCCATTGCCGGCGGGTCCCTGGCTGCGATCAGCAGCCGGGATCAGCCGCGCATGACACGGGCATCGCTCCGATGCCCGCGGTTATGCACAGGACGTAAATGTACGTCCTGGTGCGTTAAGTACCACCTCACCAGGACGTACATTTACGTCCTGCGTCCTTAAGGGGTTAAGGCTAGGTCCACACTATGGAATCTCCCAACTTGAAATATTCTTGACATTTAAAGCAAAAATTTGGTAAAGCTTGAAAAGTCTGTAGTGTGAAACGGCCTTACTGTTAAGTCCCAGTCTTATGGTAAATTAACATTTTTTTTAAACCACCAAGGAATAATACATTTTTTGAAAACCTTCTCCGACCAATTATTACAGCTACTCAGTCTAATGTAGCATAGAGATAATAGTCCGGTGTGAACAGACCTTTAGATCTGTCTTTGTTATTCCAGCCCACTCTTTCTTATTCCTGTTCCTAGTATAAGCCTGTGTTGCTCTCCAATCTCCTCCACTGCAGCAGCAAATTTTTAAGGATTTCATAGGGGGACATTTATTAATGTTTTCTTATGTATTCTTTTTTTTTGTTCTTTTTTTCTTACTATTTTTTATTTATTTACTTTTTTTTGCTTATGTGCGACTTATTTATAAGCTGGTTTCAGCCTATTGATATATATATATATATATATATATATATATATATTTTTTTTTTTTTTTTTGCTTTGGTAGTGGCTTTCTCTGCTCCATGTCTGAGCTGGAGTAAATTTTGTAGGTTTTTCTCATGTAATGCGTTTCTTTTGCGACTTTCGGACTTGATAAATCTCGGACCAATGCAGGTCAAAAATCACTTTTTGCTTTGGTAACCAAGTTTTTTTTTAATTTTTTGCTTAGGGCACTGCACAATGGTAGTCGCACATAAGACTTTTTTGCGAAATTTTAAGAAAAAAATAACTACTAAATTCTTTGATAAATGTCCCCCATAGTAATTATTACTGAAGACTAATAAAAGATTTTTATGTATTTTTCTAGGAATTTCAGCAGAATCATTACTTATCATTTTTAATCTAAACTAATCATCATGTTGAATCCTGGGATCATCTAGATACCATAATTCTCCTGGGTAACCGTCAGGTTGTAATGTGAGACCCCAACCCACGTTCCAGTAACTTCAACCTCAGCACCAAACACGGTCCGGGCCTTGGCCTTGTAAGGGACGGATAGTTGAGCTTTTAACACTGAGGCCACCATCCGAATGGCTTTACCGGCCCCAACCGCTACATTTTTGCTCAGTTGAAAGGAAGCCTGTAGAAGACAAAGAGAGAAGACAAGAACATTAGTCACCATGGGGAAGATTTATCAAAACCTTTGCAGAGACAAAGTTGCCCAGTTGCCCATAGCAACCAATCAGATTGCTTCTTTCATTTTTCAGATGCCTTGTTAACCCCTTAAGGACGCAGGGTTTTTCCGTTTTTGCATTTTAATTTTTTCCTCATCACTTTCTAAAAATCATAACGCTTTCAATTTTGCACATAAAATTCCATATGATGGCTTATTCTTTGTGCCACCAATTCTACTTTCCAGTGACATTAGACATTTTACAAAAAAAAATCCACGGCGAAACAGAAAAAAAAATCATTGTGCGACAAAATTGAAGAAAATTTTTTGGGGGCTTCCGTTTCTACGCAGTGCATTTTTTTGGGTAAAAATGACACCTTATCATTATTCTGTAGGCCCATACGATTAAAATGATCCCCTACTTATATAGATTTGATTTTGTCGGACTTCTGAAAAAAAATCATAACTACATGCAGGAAAATTTAGACATTAAAAATTCTCATATTCTAACCCCTAGAACTTTTTAATTTTTCCGCATACAGGCCAGTATGAGGGCTCATTTTTTGCACCGTGTTCTGAAGTTTTTATTGGCACCATTTTTGTATTGATCAGACTTTTGTGTCGCTTTTTATTCATTTTTTCATGATATTAAAAGTGACCAAAAATACGCTATGTTGGATTTTGGAATTTTTTTGCGCATACGCCATTGACCGTGCGGTTTAATTAACGATATATTTTTATAGTTCAGACATTTACACACCCGGCGATACCACATATGTTTATTTTTATTACACAGTTTTTTTTTTTTTTTTTTTTTTTATGGGAAACTTTTATTAGGGAAGGGGTTAAATGACCTTTATTAACTTTTTTTTTTCACTTTTTTTTGCAATGTTATAGGTCCCATAGGGACCTATAACACTGCACACACTGATCTTTTAACCTGATCCCTGCAAAGCCATAGCTTTGCTTTGCTCAAGTCTGTAGCTCAGGCTTGGAGCAATCAAACGCCGATTGGACACGATGGTGCAAAGTAAGGGGGTCTCCGCTCGCGTCCTAGCTGATCGGAATATCGCAATTTTATTTTGTTTTAGATGCAGCGGTCAACTTTGATCGCCGCGTCTAAAGGGTTAATAGCGAGTGGCACAACAATCGGTGCCGCACGCTATTTGCCCAGGGTCCCGGCTATCATTAGCCAATAGGACCGACCCGGTGTGATGCGGGGTCACGGTGTGACTCCATTTTAAACACCGGGATCGGGCTTAGGGCCCTACGTCCTTACAGATTTAAGAATGTAAGATACAAGCTGATTGGTTGCTATGGGCAACTGGGCAACTTTGCCTCTGCACAGATTTTGATAAATCTCATCCTGTGTCTATTATGTCAGTAGGAAGAACGTGTCAGAACTGCCCAATGCCCGGTATTTTTGTGTCTCTTTGTAAATATCAATAATGGAAAATTGAAGCAACACATCAGTAATAATTTGAAGGATTTGGTTTTGATATAAATTATTTTGAGGACACAGTGAAGGAGAGCAATTCTGTGACCAAACAAAATGAAAATTTTGCATTAAGCAATAATAAGATGAATAAATCTCCTCTTAAAGGGGTTCTCCGTTGCTCAGCGTTTGGAACAAAATGTTCTGAATGCTTAGAGCTGGCGCCAGGTGCTCGTGATGTCATAGCCCCGCCCCTCAGGACGTCAAGTCCCACTCCCTCAATGCAAGTCTATGGAAGGGGGCGTGATGGCTTTAACGCCCCCTTCCATAGACTTGCAATGAGGGGGCGGGGCGTGAGGTCATGAGGGGCAGGGCTATGGCATCACAAGCTCCCTGTGCCGGCTCTAAGCATTCGGAACATTTTGTTCCAAACGCTGAGCAGTGGAGTACCCCTTTAATCTCCACATATAATGAGAAGACCAAGATTGGGAACAAGAAGAAGAGCAGAACTATCTGGAAGATGCCAAGAAGAAGACACCAAGAACCAATGAAAAGTCATTTTAGAGGAACACAATTTATATGGTTACTGGGATCTGACACCAGCTCGTCACCTAATATTATTATCACTTACCTCTTTCTCCTCTACTAATTTGTGGAAACCAAAGTATCCTGACCACATTAGGGTCGACAGGTTAGATAAATCTTTTTATAGCTCAGGGATTCTCAGCCTTATCTTCATTATATACTCATTTTCCTGATACTAGCCGCCTCCTCTGTTATTGGTTGTATCCGCAGTTTTTTTGGTACCTTGGTTTCCTGTTCCACTTTATCTTGTGATTGGTCCAGTTCTCATTTGGCTTTATTCCTCACCTATATTCCTGATTATCAGTTATATTTATAGATGTATAAACTTACAATGCGAATCCCCAAAAACGAATCTCAAGCAGCATTTGAATTGTTTTGTTTAGAAGAAATAAGTCAAGAAAACAGTTCAAGTGCTCAAGATTCCAAATAAAGTCCCATCAGACACAGGGGATCAGATCACCTGGAAAGTAGAACTACCTTATCCACACAAAACCAATCAAACCCCACAGCCTGAGACCTAGGGTAATACTGTAAGTTCCCTAATCTCTAGTTATATCACATTATCATGTTTACATCTGTCAACATTATCTCCATTCTTGACCTGCCACCAGTCTTCCATTCTACTATGCTCTATATTGCTGTTAAAGGGGTACTTTGGTGGAAAATGTTTTATTTTTAAATCAACTGGTGCCAGAAAGTGAAACAGATTTGTAAATTACTTCTATTAAAAAAATATTTATCCTTCATTACTTATTAGCTGCTGAACACTACAGAGGAAATTATTTTCTTTTTTGTAACACAGTGCTCTCTGCTGACATCTCTGTCCATTTTAGGAACTGTCCAGAGCAGCATATGTTTGCTATGGGGATTTTCTCCTACTCTGGACAGTTCTTAAAATGGACAGAGATGTCAGCAGAGAGCACTGTGCTCGTGATGTCAGCAGAGAGCTCTGTGTTCCAAAAAGAAAATCATTTCATCTGTAGTATTCAGCAGCTGAAGGATTAAGATTTTTGAATAGAAGTCATTTACAAATCTGTTTACATGGCACATAGTTGATAACAAAAAAGTTTTCCACCGGAGTACCCCTTTAATATGTTCTGGCTCCCATCAGCAGTTCAGGGCCATCTACATGGGAATATACCTTAGTAAAGTCCAGACCTCTTTGCCAGGGTAAAGGGTGACAGACAGGCTACTGTAGGCACTGCCCCCAGTGTAGACTGTGATATTGGAGACGTTTCTAACTTAATAAAGAAAACCTCTAAAAACGAGATGACATATAAGTTCATAATAACCCAACTATACATTACCCAAATATTCCAGAACACATGTAACCGTGTATTTTCTAGTGTCGTTTTGATGACTTACCTCAGTTTCATTGGTCTTCGTTAAGTTCCATTGGTGGGTGGTGCTCGTGTTCAGTTTTACACCCACAGATCCTTCAGCAATAGAAGGAATTCCAGACTTTATAGTCTCCGCTCCGTCTTCAAATGTAAATCCACATCCGTGGGTAAAACTACTGGACTCCTTTATAGTTTTGTTGATCCTGAAAAACAAAGTCAATGTTGTAAGGTCTGATTTGGTGGCAGCGGATATCATACAATACTATTGGTTAGATAATAATTGATGACATCCACTTTCAGTATTGGTCACATTCCCTAAAACGTTATTTTTGTTTTACAGTAGATCAGTGGTCTCCTACCATGTGGCTCACTATAAGAGCCCTCAGTTATGGCCATAAGCAGTGGCTACAATACAGTATCTACAGTAATTATATGGTAGACAAATCTTAAAGGGGTACTCTGGCGCTAAGACATCTTATCCCCTATCCAAAGGATAGGGGATGAGATGCCTGATCGCGGGGGTCCACCGCGATCAGGCATCTCATCCCCTATCCTTTGGATAGGGGATAAGATGTCTTAGCCCCGGAGTACCCCATTAACCCAATTCTGATGGTGTAATATGGTATGATACCAGTGTCTCAAATATTAACCTAAAACATCAGCATTTATTTGCATTTTTGTTTTTATATCTTCATGTTTAATATTTCTGAACAACACTCAACGTTGAAGGTGACGCACATGGTTGGGGACGTCTGTCATAGATAAACTTCTAACATTATGTATTTACAAAATTCCATTATATACTACATTATAATCCACTATATATTCTCTTGTATATGTCATCTATGATTATTCTTCAGCCGGGGTCTGTCATGTAGAAGACGTCCTCACTATATTCCATGCTGTCACTTTATAAAGACTCCAGGAGGAGAAGAAATACCACCCTCCGAAAACTGGACCAGGGCATTGGTGTTCCAAACAAAAGTCTCCCTCTACTACAAAGTACTATAAACATAATAAGGGTGCTCACTCCTTTTCTCATAGATATTGATTTTTTTTCTGAAAATCTAGTTCAGAAGACCTGACATTCAATTTTTTGTAATCCAAAAACATCCAGATAATCTAAGGACACCCATTGTTTGAAGGCATAGTAGGTAATAATAACAAGGTCTATAATAACAATGACCCCCAGGATTTCTCAACCCCTCAACATGTTTTAACCCCTTAACGACATAGGACGTAAATGTACATACTGGTGCCCTGGTACTTAACGCACCTGGACGTACATTTACATCCTGTACATGACCGTTTGCACCGGAGTGGTGCTCGTGTCATGCACTGCTTGTCCCGGCTGCTATCAGCAGCCAGGGACCCTCCTGTAATGGCGCACATCAGAGATCACTCTGATATGTTACATTAATCCCTCAGATGCCGTGATCAATACAGATCACGGCATCTGTGGCAGTGCGGTCACTAAAATGGATGATTGGAACGCCCACAGTGCTGCCGCGGGGATACGATCATTCAGCATGGCGGACAGAGGTCCCCCCACCTGCCTCCCTCTGTCTCTCGGTGTCTTCTGCTCTGGTCTGAGAACAAGCAGACCAGAGCAGAAGATTGCCGATAACACTCATCAGTGCTATGCCCTATGCATAGCACTGAACAGTATTAGCAATCAGGTGCTAATGGGGACTATTAAAGTGTAAAAAAAAAAAAAAAAAAAGTTTAAAAAATTTTAAAAATAAAAAAAGTAAAAAAATTAGAAAAATCCTCTCCCCCAGGGACTTTTTTTCCCATTTTCCCCCCAGAAAGTATATATATAAAAGAAATAATAAACATATTTGTCCAAACTATCAAAATATATTGTTAATGATCCCTTCGTACAGTGAACGGTGTAATGCTTTTTTATCACATAATATTCCCCAAAAAATAAAAAATTTAATTATTAAAAGTTTCATATATGAAAACGGGGTATGAAAAAAAAGTACAGGTCACATCACAAAAAATTTGCCCTCATACCGCCGCTTATACGGAAAAATGGAAAAGTTATAGGTCGTCAAAATAGGGGGATTTTAAATGTACTAATTTGGTTAAAAGGTTTGAGTTTTTTAAAGCGGTACAATAATAGAAAAGCATATAATCATGGGCATCATTTTAATCATATTGACCCACAGAATAAACGGAACATGTTATTGTTTTACCGTAAATTGTACAGTGTGAAAACAAAACCTTCCAAAATTCGCTAAATTGCGGTTTTCTTTTCAATTTCCCCACACAAATAGTATTTTTTTATTTTGCCATACATTTTCATGGTAAAGTGAGTGATGTCATTACAAAGGACAACTGGATGTGCAAAAGACAAGCCCTGAGTCTGTGGACATTTTTTTAAAGAGTTATGATTATTAGAAGGCGAGTAGGAAAAAACAAAAATGAAAAATAACATTGGTTGCATCTTTAACCCCTTCCCGACCTATGACATACCTGTACGTCATGGGTGGCAAGGTGTTCCCGACCCATGACATACAGGTACGTCATGAACATTACTGCCGCTACTCGCGGCACCCCGCAGCGCCCGGAAAGATGGTGGCTAGCCAGCCATCTTACCGTGCGACCACTGGGGGTTTCATCCCCCCCCCCAGCGATCGCTGCTATCAGCTGGTCAAATCTGACTAGCTGGTAGCAGCGTTTCGCTATGAAAATACTTAGCAGCGCGGTGTGAGAGTCCGGATCACGGGGATCGGGACACACATCGCTCTGCTAAGTGTCCCTGACCCGTCCCCCGGCGTCACTTACCCGTCCGAGCGGTGTCCCGAGCGGTGTCCCGAGCGGTCCCGGCGTCCTCCAGGTGGTCCCGGCTGCGCTGCGTCCCGGAGGTGAGTTTCCGGCAGCAGTGCGGCATCTTCATTGGCAGCAGTGAGATCGCCGTAAAGCGATCTCACTGCTGCCTCTGAGAGTTTCAAAACTGCAACTCCCAGCATGCCCAGACAGCCTTTGGCTTTCTGGGCATGCTGGGAGTTGTAGTTTTGCAACATCTGGAGGTCCACAGTTTGGAGACCACTGTATAATGGTCTCCAATCTGTGCTCTTCCAGATGTTGCAAAACTACAAATCTCAGCATGCTCAGTCTGTCCAGGCATGCTGGGAGTTGTAGTTCTCTAACATCTGGAAGAGCACAGATTGGAGACCATTATACAGTGGTCTCCAAACTGTGGACCTCCAGATGTTGCAAAACTACAACTCCCAGCATGCCCAGACTGCCCAAGCATGCTGGAAGTTGTAGTTCGGCAACATCTGATCCTTCAGATATTGCCGAACTACAACTTCCAGCATGCCTGGGCAGGTGGGGCATGCTGGGAGTTGTAGTTTTGCAACAACTGGAGGCACACTAGTTGGGAAACATTGTCCGTTTCCTACCTCAGTGCCTCCAGCTGTTGCAATTGTTGCAAAACTATAACTCCCAGCATGCATTGACAGACCATGCATGCTGGGAGTTGTAGTTTTGCAACAGCTGGAGGCACACTGGTTTGGAAACACTAAGTTTGGTTGCAAAACACTTGAAAGTTTATTACTTAACTTAGTGTTTCCAAACCAGCGTTCCTCCAGCTGTTGCAAAACTACAACTCCCAGCATGCACGGACAGCCAAAGGGCATGCTCGGAGTTTGCAACAGCTGGATGTTTGCCGCCACCCCCCACCCCCAATGTGAATGTACAGGGTACACTCACATGGGCGGAGGTTTACAGTGAGTGCTGCAAGTTTGAGATGGCGCAAATTTTGAGCTGCAGCTCAAACTTCCAGCGGCAAACTTGCTGTGAACCTCTGCCCATGTGACTGTACCCTAAAAACACTACACTACACTAACACTAACCTAAAATAAAAAGTTAAAAACACTACATATACACATACCCCTACACAGCCCCCCTCCCCCCAAAAAATGAAAAACGTCTGGTACGCTACTGTTTCCAAAACGGAGCCTCCAGCTGTTGCAAAATAATAACTCCCAGTATTGCCGGACAGCCATTGACTGTCCAGGCATGCTGGGAGTTTTGCAACAGCTGGAGACACCCTGTTTGGGAATCATTGGCATAGAATACCCCTATGCAAATCCCTAATTCAGGCCTCAAATGCGCATGGTGCTCTCTCGCTTTGGAGCCCTGTCGTATTTCAGGGCAACAGTTTTGGGACACATATGGGGTATCGCCGTACTCGAGAGAAATTGCCTTACAAATTTTGGGGGGCTTTTTCTTCTTTAACCCCTTATGAAAAGGTGAAGTTGGGGTCTACACCAGCATGTTAGTGTAAAAAAATAAATTTTTTACACTGACATGCTGGTGTTGCCCTATACTTTTCATTTTCACAAGAGGTAAAAGGGAAAAAAGACCCCCAAAATTTGTAACGCAATTTCTCCCGACTACGGAGATACCCCATATGTGGGCGCAAAGTGCTCTGGGGGCGCACAACAAGGCCCAGAAGGGAGAGTGTGCCATGTACATTTGAGGCGATTTGCACAGGGGTGGCTGATTGTTACAGCAGTTCTGACAAACGCAAAACAATAATTCCCTTACGTCCTAACCAGCAGCACAAGTGGGGTGTTCTGCCCCTGTGAAGCTGGCAGGACGGTGGAATTTTTAATTCCGCCCAAGCAATTTAAATTAATTAGCCCCCCCATAAAAGGCCTCCTCCCCTAGGCCATCTCGCTTTTTTTCTGTCCTGTGTAAGGACAGCAGGACGGTGCAGGCTCCTTTGGAGCCTGCCTGGATGTTTCCCCTGTATTGGGGAGATATTTTTGGGGCGCAGTACCTTTTTCAACTGCCCCCTGTTTTTTTCTTTTTATATTATTTGGGCCTCCGGCCTGGTTTATCTTAAAACTATTTTTTTTGACTATTTTATGTTGCTATAGGGATCCGGTGATCCCTCATAGCATTAGGGATGCCGCCGCGGGTTTTTTCTTACCCGCCTGGCGTCCCACGTGTCCCGGCGCACGATCGCCTCCATTACACTGTGCGAGACGTGGACCGGAAGTACGTCATCTGACGACTTACGGTCCCGGCCTCACTTTCTTCAGCGCTTTGCGCTGCCTTTTAAGTTTTATATTTAGGTGAAAATTCAGGCGTGAGCCCTTTCCTAGTTAGGGAAGGGCTCAGTGGATAATTTTTATTAAAATTCCCTTCCGGGTGTTTCAGCCTATTGCAGGCTGGTCTTTCTCTGAAGGGGGCGGGGCTTCCGGGCCCCTTCCCATATAAAGACAGCTGAGACTTTCATTCAGTCTCTGCTGCCATCATAGCTAGTCCTATTTACAAGCCTAGCATTAGTGGTTAGAGCTCCTATCTGCATTATAGGTATCTCTCCCTCTCTATTTGGCGTTAGGGCGATAATAATTTTATTTATTATCCCTAACTTATTTTCTTTCTTTCCAGAGTCATGTCTACTCCTTCCTCTAGTGACCCACACTCTGGTGGTCGTAAGGCTAGCGCCAAAAAACGCCATCTAACTTGCGCCAATTGCGGCACTCCGCTTCCGGACGCTTACGAATATAACAGGTGTCCCGGTTGCCGTCCACCCTCTAATCCAGCTGAACCTACTGTCCAGGACATGTTCATCTGGATGAAGGAGTTTATGGGAAATTCCATATCTGAAATTAAGAGTGCTCTTGTTCCCAAAAGAGCTAGAACTGAATCCACTCCTCCTTCTGTGGCGGAAGAATCCGTTATGTCGGTCGATGTATTGGACCAGAGGTCATCTGAACAGCCTGTTGAGGTGAAGATGTTTCCGCCTCTTTTCCCTGCGGAAAAGACGCAGAGATTACTTAGGTCCATCCGGTCAAGGGACCAGGATGTTGACCAAGGGGAAGCCTCTGCATCCACCTCTAGAGAACCTTGGGTTTTCAAGGTGAATGATGCACGCAAAAAGATGATGAAGGCTGAGTGGAAGCACCCAGATAAACCTGCGCTTGTCACTCGTACCTTCAAATTGATGTACCCTCTCTCGGACGCGGAATCTGATTCCTGGATGCCACCTCCTAAGGTTGATATGGCAGTAAATAAACTGTCCAAGAGAGTCTTGGTTCCCGCGGATGATGGAAGCAACCTCCAGGACCCGCTTGATAGGAAGGTGGATTCCCTTCTCAGACGCACATATTCGGCAGCATCAGCGTCTGCCTCTGTGGCTATTGCCTCGGGAGAAGTGTCTGACTTCGTGAAGGAGCGTGTGGAGCGCATACAGACTGAGATTGACAACAATGTCCCCAGGGAAGACATCTTGGACAGCTTCAAGACACTCCTCCTTGGTATAGACTTCCTCTGCGAGGCCTCCCAGCAACACCTTAAGCTAGCTGCCAAGTCCATGGCACTCGCTTCTGCTAGCAGACGTCCCTTGTGGTTACGCCCTTGGGTAGCGGACAACACCTCCAAGTTTAACTTGTGTGGTATGCCTTTCGAGCCTACTTGGCTATTTGGTTCTGAGCTGGATCGCATAATGGAAGGTTATGCTGACAAAAAAGGCAGGTGCCTTCCTGTTCAGGCCTTTCAGGGTAAAGGTAGAGCAAGAGGGGGGAAGTCCCAGGGCCCTCCTAGATCCCAGAGACGTCAGTCCTTTCAAAAACGTGGTGGAGGTCGCGGCCGCGGTAAAGACCGGAAGGCCGAGCTATGACTTTCTACTGACATCCACCAACGTTTTCCCTCTCCCTTCCCCTCAAGTGTTTGTTGCAGAGAATCTATCTGCCCATCCTCCTCCAGTAGGAGGACGTTTAAGTTTATTCCTTACAACCTGGATGCAAGAAATCCAGGATCCCTGGGTTCTGAAGGTTATTCAGTCGGGGTACAGGATAGAATTTACCTCCCCTCCCCCAAGGAAGTTTGTCTTAACAAAGTTACTTCCTCAGCCAAAACAGGCTGTCATAGAAACCTCAGTTCTCCAATACTTGGAAAAGCAAGCTTTGGAAGAAGTTCCCCCAGATCAAAGAGGATCTGGCCTCTACTCCCCGATATTTTTGGTTCCCAAACCAAATGGCGACTGGCGCATGATAATAGACCTGCGCTACCTAAACCGATTTATAAGGAAAAGGCGGTTCAGAATGGAAACCATTCGCTCGGTGGTCAGTATCCTGAACCCACAAGATCTCATGGTCACTATAGACTTGAAGGATGCATACCTTCATGTCCCTATATTTCCTGCCCACAGGAAGTTCTTAAGAATCGCCGTCACCATAAAAGGTATGGTAAGGCATTTCCAATATGCTGTTCTACCGTTCGGCATTACCTCCGCTCCCCACACCTTCACAAAGGTGGTGGCTCCAGTTGTCTCTGCTCTAAGACTAAAAGGCCTAGAGATTGTTCCTTATCTAGACGACTGGCTTTTAAAAGCCGCAACTCTAGACATTCTTCAAGCTCATCTTCAACTGACCCTGGATTTTCTTCAACACCTAGGGTGGCTCATGAATTGGGAAAAATCCGAGATCATTCCATCTACCTCAAGAAGGTTCCTGGGGTTTGTCCTAGACTCCTCTCGGATGACGCTGTCTCTCACCCCAGAAAGGAGAGAGCGCGTCATAAGAGCCGCAGAGTTTTTGTCGGTACCTCGCAGAGTGCCCATCAGAACTCTAATGAAGATGTTGCGCCACATGTCAGCGTCTGCAGAAGCAGTCCCCTGGGCCCTGTGGCACCTCCGACCTCTCCAAGATCAGGTCTTGACTGCCTGGAATCGCAACCCCAGTGGGTTGGACAAAAAATGCACCCTGTCGTCCGAAGTCCGTGCCTCTCTCAGGTGGTGGACAAACCTGACAGATGGGAAATCCTTGATTCAACCTCTGTGGATCACTCTGACCACGGACGCCTCCCTTCTAGGGTGGGGAGCCCATCTGGACGACCATCCGGTTCAGGGTACCTGGACCCCTCAGGAAAGGTTACTCTCATCCAACATGAGAGAACTGAGAGCAGTTCGTCTTGCGCTCCTCCACTTTGCTCCCCATATCTTAGGGAAAGCAATAAGAGTCCGGTCAGACAACACCACTGTAGTGGCTTATATCAACAGACAGGGTGGCACAAAGTCCCAAGTGCTCCTCAGGGAGACCGGACTTATTCTATCGTGGGCAGAGCTCAACCTATCCCACCTTGTTGCAGTCCACATCAAGGGGGATCTCAACGTAGTGGCAGATCGTTCTAAGTCGCGGGCTTGCAGTCCAGGGAGAATGGTCTCTCAACGAGAAGATCTTCAGGAGGATAACCCTGAAGTGGGGTACACCAGAAATAGACCTCATGGCAACCCGGCTGAATGCCAAAGTGAGCAAGTTTTGTTCCCTTTACAAGGAGGACAATCCGGTGGCGATAGACGCTCTGTCCATCCCATGGAGGTTCAGGATGGCCTACATATTCCCTCCACTTTCCATGATACCCAGAGTATTGATGAAAGTCAGGCAAGACCAGACCTCAGTGATTGCCATCATCCCATTCTGGCCGAAGAGGTCTTGGTTCACCCAACTCATGAGGATGAGTCAGGGGTGTTATTGGAGGCTTCCCCACGTGCAGAACCTTGTGTCTCACAACACAGGCTCCTGCCTAGATCTGAGGAGACTCAATCTGACAGCCTGGAGATTGACAGGACCCTACTAAGGAGTGGGCTTCCTGCGGAGGTCTTGAGAACTATTGCACACTCTAGAGCAGAGTCTACAAACAAGGTTTACTCCAGGATAAAGAAGATTTTCCTTCAATGGTGTGCAACGAAAGAGGTAGTTACCTCAGATCCTCCTCTTTCTGCAATACTGCGTTTTCTCCAGGATGGCCTTGACAAGGGTCTTAGCCCATCCACCTTAAAGGTTCAGGTCGCAGCACTCTCTGCCTTCCTAGGCAGGTCTCTATCACAAGAATCCCTGGTTAGAAGATTCCTCAAAGGGGCTGAAAGACTTAAACCTACAGTTCTCAGACCTATTCCCAGTTGGGATTTAACCACTGTTCTCAGGGGGTTATGCTCTCCCCCCTTTGAACCTCTGGAAGAAGTAGACTTTAGGTATTTATCCCTTAAAGTCACTTTTTTATTGGCCATAACCTCAGCCAAGAGAGTGGGTGAGCTTCAGGCCCTTTCGGCTTTCGAGCCTTATACTGTTTTTCTACAGGACAGAGTCCTGTTGAGGTTTTTACCTACCTTCCTTCCTAAGGTTCCGACTTTCTCCAATACCAACCAGGTTATTTCTCTTCCAGTTCTACTGCCTAATCCATCCTCTCCTGAAGAAGCGGTTGACCACACTCTGGACATCTCTAGAGCTCTCATAGTCTATATCTCAAGAACTGCAGAATTCAGGAAGTCGGAACACCTCCTTGTTTCTTTTTCTGGAAAGAACAAGGGCTTGAAAGCCTCTAAACCTACCCTAAGTAGGTGGATTAAGGAGGCAATCCGAGAGACCTTCATAGTCCAGGAGCTAACTCCTCCTGCCTTTGTCACTGCCCATTCCACTAGGGCAGTCTCTACTTCATTTGCTGAGAAAAGGTCTGTTCCTCTGGAACAGATTTGTGCTGCTGCTTCTTGGAGCACCCACAATACTTTTTTTAATCATTACAGGGTTAATGCCAAACGATCGGAAGAGTTGGCCTTTGGGCAGTCAATCCTAAGTGCCACTCTGCCGTAGTCCCTCCCTATTTGTGTTGTTACTCGCTAAGTCCCCACTTGTGCTGCTGGTTAGGATGTAAGGGAAGCGTTAATTTTTAACGTAAATTTGTTTTCCCTTAGTCCTAACAGCAGCACACAAATTTCCCGCCCTAAACTTTTTTGTTACTTGTTATTAAGCGAGATGGCCTAGGGGAGGAGGCCTTTTATGGGGGGGCTAATTAATTTAAATTGCTTGGGCGGAATTAAAAATTTCACCGTCCTGCCAGCTTCACAGGGGCAGAACACCCCACTTGTGCTGCTGTTAGGACTAAGGGAAAACAAATTTACGTTAAAAATTAACTCATATCCATATGTGACCCCATTTTGGAAACTACACCCCTCACGGAATGTAATAAGGGGTGCAGTGAGCATTTACACCCCACTGGTGTATGACAGATTTTTGGAACAGTGGTCTGTGAAAATGAAAAATAAAATTTTTGATTTGCACAGTCCACTGTTTCAAATATCTGTCAAACGCCAGTGGGGTGTAAATGCTCACTGCACCCCTTATTAAATTCCATGAGGGGTATAGTTTCCAAAATGGGGTCACATGTGGGGGGGGGGGGGGTCCACTGTTCTGGCACCATAGGGGCTTCCTAAATGGGACATGCCCCCCAAAAACCCTTTCAGAAAAACTCACTCTCCAAAATCCCATTGTCGCTCCTTCCCTTCTGAGCCCTCTACTGCGCCCGCTGAACACTTTACATACGCATATGAGGTATTTCCTTACTCGAGAGAAATTGGGTTACACATTTTAGGGTGATTTCTCTCCTTTTACCCCTTGTAAAAATTCAAAAATTGGGTCTACAAGAAAATGCGAGTGTAAAAAATGAAGATTTCGAATTTTCTCCTTCACTTTGCTGCTATTCCTGTGAAACACCTAAAGGGTTAAAACACTTACTGAATGTCATTTTGAATACTTTGGGGGGTGCAGTTTTTATAATGGGGTCATTTATGGGGTATTTCTAATATGAAGACCCTTAAAATCCACTTCCAACCTGAACTGGGCCCTGAAAAATTATGATTTTGAAAATCTTGAGAAAAATTGGAAAATTGCTGCGGAACTTTGAAGCCCTCTGGTGTCTTCCAAAAGTAAAAACTTGTCAATTTTTTTATGCAAACACAAAGTAGACATATTGTATATGTGAATCAATATGTCATTTATTTGGAATATCCATTTTCCTTTCAAGCAGAGACTTTCAAAGTTAGAAAAATGCTAAATTTTCAAAATTTTCTGAAATTTTTAGATTTTTTACCAAGAAAGGATGCAAATATCAGTGAAATTTTACCAATAACATAAAGTAAAATATGTCACGAAAAAACAATCTCGGAATCAGAATGATAAGTAAAAGCATTCCAAAGTTATTAATGTTTAAAGTGACAGTGGTCAGATTTTCAAAAAATGCCCAGGTCATGAAGGTGAAAATGGGCTGGGTCATGAAGGGGTTAAAGGGGTACTCCGCCCCTAGACATCTTATCCCCTACCCAAAGGATAGGGGATAAGATGTCAGATCACGGGGGTCCCGCTGCGACACCCCACTATCATTACTGCACAGAGCGAGTTCGCTCTGTGTGTAATGACGGGCGATACAGGGGCTGGAGCATCGTGATGTCATGGCTCAGCCACTCGTGACATCACGACCCGCCCCCTCAATACAAGTCTATGGAAGGGGGCGTGGTGGCCATCACGCCCCCTCCCATAGACTTGCATTAAGGGGGCGGGCCGTGATGTCACGATGCTCCAGCCTCTGTATCGCCCGTCATTACACACAGAGCGAACTCACTCTGTGCAGTAATGATAGTGGGGTGCTGCAGCGGAGATCCTTGGGGTCCCCAGCGGCGGGACCCCTGGGATCTGACATCTAATCTCCTATCCAAAGTATAGGGCATAAGATGTCTTTGGGCGGAGTACCCCTTTAAGGTCAAAATGGGCTGTGTCCTTTAGGGATTAATGACTAGCAGCATCTTGCCTGGAGATAATTCCTTCCTAATCTTATCTGTGTTTTGGGGTCTACATTAATTTAGGGGTGTGATTTGGGATCTGAATTTATTTAGGAATCTTGTCTATGGTCTGAATTTATTTGGGGGCTGGATATAACTTTTTTTAGGGTTTGGTCTTAGATCCTAAAGAGGTACTTCACCCCTGGACATCTTATCCTCTATCCAAAGGTCCCACTGTACGGACCCCCAGCGATCTTCAGGCGGCAGCCCGGCGTTCTGAACATTTTTGGACAGAATTCTGGGATCAGCAGTCGTGGACGTGTCTATGGGAGGGGGGCATGATGGTGACCCAGAGATCGCTGGATTCCCAGCGGTTGGACCCCCCACCACCACCCGATCAGACATTTTATTCTCTGTCCTTTGGATACGGATAAAATGTACAGGAAAAGCAATAAAACAACGATGTCTATCTACAGTCATCAGGAGAAATCATCATGGAAGTCTAGGCCAGAAGGAGAAGAAAAAAATAATAAAATACTTCAATTAGAGAAAAGTAATGGAGTTTATAAAGCATCTTTCACTACTCATGACTTATCTGAATACTTTTATTACTCACGAGGTACCAATTCTGGAAATTATGAATAGATGTTACTATTCCCTTGTTAAAAGGGGTACTAGAGTGGAAAACTTTTTTTTATTTATTTATTTTTTTATATCAACTGGTGCCAGAAAGTTAAACAGATTAGTAAATGACTTAAAAAATAAATTAAAAAAAATCTTAATCCTTCCAGTACTTATTAGCTGCTGAATATTAAAGAGGAAATTATTTTATTTTTGGAACAGAGAGCTCTCGGCTGACATCATGACCACAGTGCCCTCTGCTGACATCTCTGTCCATTTTAGGAACTGTCCAGAGCAGCATATGTTTGCTATGCGGATTTTCTCCTATTCTCACAGTTCTTAAAATGGACAGAGATGTCAGCGGAGAGCACTGTGCTCATGATGTCAGCAGAGAGCTCTGTGTTCCAAAAAGAAAATAATTTCCTCTGTAGTATTCAGCAGCTAATAAGTACAGGAAGGATTAAGATTTTTTAATAGAAGTAAATCACAAATCTGTTTAACTTTCTGGCAGCAGTTGATTAAAAAAAAAAGTTTGCCACCGGAGTACCCCTTTAAAGGAATGCTTCACAGAGGAGGGGGGGGGATTTGTAACTTTTACACATGAATGTCTCCGGCTGAAATTTGAGTGTACGCCTGTACCCTGATGCTGTGATGAGGTATTTTTCTCTTGTACTTTTATTTTCCTTCTTGAGCTTATAGTGGGGTTTATATATTAAAAAGCATGGCGGTGGGACCAAAAAGGTCAAATTTGCTGCAGGGAGCGTAGTGCACCACTATTTTTCTATTTTTATTGACTGGTGAGGACTGTGTTTTAGGAAGGCTTCATAGTCCTAGCTTGTCTATGGTCCCTTTTTGGTTTTCTTTGGTCAAAGAAGTGACAGTAACCTGGAGCTAAAACATCTCTAGTGCCCATCATAAGTGACACAATTTATAGTAGAATACTTACGTAAAAGTCTCTCTCAGAGTAGAAGTGCTTTTTCTGTTGTCGTAGATCTTCTCCTCCAATATCTCAGGGGTTTCAGATGTTTTTTTCCCCCTGGTCAGTCAGGAATTCAAAGCTGATAACATTCTTAATTGTTTTGTCTTTTGTGAAAGCCAAAAATCTATACTGGTTATATCCTCATCCTAAGTATTCGGCATTTATCAGATATTCTGGTTGTTGTGGTGTCGGTGTTTCTCCTCTGAAGAGGTTTCCATTATATTTATCTACACTCCACAGCTTATTATCAGGAGTATAGCCCAGAAAGTGACTTAGCCTATTCCAGTTACTCCTTCCAATAACAGTATTTTTCCATGGAACATTTTCATCAGTAGGCGGTGCTCCCGAGTAAAGTTGGTCATTGCCCACAACAAACATTATGCCATCTGGATTAAAGACCAATGCCACATACTCATTCCAATTCCTACTTCCTATCTTCGTTGCCACATCATAGAGCCATGGTACATGCTCATTATCTGGTGCAGGACCTTTATACAAGTCTCCCTCATATGTGGTGACATAGAAATCTCCATTGGGGTGGAAGGCCATAAGTTTTACTTTGTTCCACTCAGCACTTCCCACTCTTCGAGCCACCGTAAACCAATCAACATCTTTCTTGGAAGGTATTGGACCTCTGTACAGGTCACCATCACGGATACAGAAGAGTTCCCCATCTGGGCTACAGGCTAATTGGCTGATATTGTTTACATTTCCCACAAATTGTGCTCTCTCCTTAAAGCGATCTAGAAGATTCCGGGGTGGTAAACAGAAAAATCCTCAGTCACTGCCAGAAGGAATGTGTCTAGAATCAAATGAGAAATATTAGGAGAAATTTACTACAGAATAAAGCCTCTTATATCTTATAGCTATTATAGATTGTAAACTCTATGGTCAGGGATTTTAATCTTACTCCACCTGTTATATGCAGCCTTATTCCCTATAGATTGTAAGTTCCTATGTTCAGGGCCGGTGCAGCTGCTTATAGTGCACTGCCACCCAGGGTGCAGTCAGCCAGATTCCCCAGACCAGGAGAATCCAATAAAGAAACGAGTGCCGTGTGGATGCTTTTAAAATGTAAATGAGCACCCTTAACCCCTTAAGGACCCAGCCAATTTTCACCTTAAAGGGGTTCTCCACCATAAGGTGATTTTAGTATGTACCTGGAAGACAGTAATGGACATGATTAGGAAGGATCTGCGCTTCTCTTGGGGCTAAATGGCTATGCTGTGAGATTACCATAACACTGTGGTTCGCTTTCTGTGAACTGGTATTTCCTGTTTGACTTTTCTTTTTTTGACTACAAATCCCATAATTCAATTTTCCTCCCTCCCACACATCAGCCACCACACTCATTGAAACATAAATGAGCTGCATCCATTCAAAAGACCTGTGGTTTTCAATCAGGGTGCCTACAGCGGTTGCATTAGTTGCAGATTGATCTCTCTCCCACCAAGCGATAGCCCCACCCATTGAAGCAGACAGGCTCTCTGTCATCAGCTGACTAGTGAGTCAGATCTCGGCCGCATTGCAACCTGGGAAAAATCTGAGACAATAGTCATTTTGTATGCAGATAAAAATAAATATTGGGGTGAAAATCACAAAAAAATTGTGAGAAAACCATCACACACAGGTAAAGACACTATATTATGAACTAAACTAACTTTACAGCCCCTGTAGCACAGTCAAATAAAAAAAAAAAATTGGAATACCCCTTAAAGGGGTACTCCGCCCCTAGACATCTTATCCCCTATCCAAAGGATACGGGATAAGATGTCAGATCGCCGCGGTCCCACTGCTGGGGAGCCCCGGGATCCCCGCTGCGGCACCGCGCTCTCATTACAGCACAGAGCGAGTTCGCTCTGCACGTAATGACGGGCAGTACAGGGGCCGGAGCATCGTTACATCACTGCTCCGCCCCTCGTGATGTCGTGGTCCACCCCTTTCAATACAAGTCTATGGGAGGGGGCGTGGCGGTCGTCAAGCCCCCTCCCATAGACTTTCATTAAGGGGTCGGGCCGTGATGTCACGAGGGGCGGAGCCATGATGTCACGCTGCTCCGTCCCTCGTATCGCCCGTCATTATGCACAGAGGGAACTCGCTCTGTGCTGTAATGAGAGCGCGGTGCCGCAGCGGGGATCCCAGGGGTCCCCAGCAGCGGGACTGCGGCGATCTGACATCTTATCCCCTATCCTTTAGATAGGGGATAAGATGTCTAGGGGCGGAGTACCCCTTTAAAGGATCCGGGCTTTTTTTGCACATCTGACCACTGTCACTTTAAATATTAATAACTCTGGGATGCTTTTACTTTTCATTCTGATTCTGAGATCGTTTTTTCATGACATATTCTACTTTATGTTAGTGGTAAATTTTCGCTGATACTTGCATCATTTCTTGGTGAAAAATTCCAAAATTTGATGAAAAATTTGAAAATGTATCATTTATTTTTTACTTTGAAGCTCTCTGCTTGTAAGGAAAATAGACATTCCAAATAAATTATATATTGATTCACATATACAATATGTCTTCTTTATGTTGGCATCATAAAGTGGAAATGTTTTTACTTTTGGAAGACATCAGAGGGCTACAAAGTTCAGCAGCAATTTTCCAATTTTTTACAAAATTTTCTAAATCGGAATTTTTCAGGGACAGTTCAGGTTTGAAGTGGATTTGAAGGGCCTTCCTATTAGAAATACCCCACAAATGACCCCATTATAAAAACTGTACCCCTCAAAGTATCCAAAATGACATTCAGTAAGTGTGTTAACCCTTTAGGTGTTTCACAGGAATAGCAGCAAAGTGAGGGAGAAAATTCAAAATCTTCATTCTTTACACTCGCTTGTAGACCCAGTTTTTGAATTTTTACAAGGGGTATAAGGAAAGAAATCACCCTAAAATGTGTGACCCAATTTCTCTCGAGTAAGGAAATATCTCATATGTGGATGTAAAGTGTTCTGCGGGCTCAGTAGAGGGCTCAGAAGGGAAGGAGCGACAATGGGATTTTGGAGAGTGAATTTAGCTGAAATGGTTTTTGAGGGGCAAAAAAAAAAACACATGGCATACTATTTTGGAAACTACACCCCTCAAGGTACATAACAAGGGGTCCAGTGAGCCTTAACACCCCACAAGTGTTTGATGACTTTCCGTTAAAGTTGGATGTGTAAATTATTTTTTTTTTCATTAAAATGCTGTTTTTCCCCCAAATTTAAATTTTTTACAAGGGGTAATAGGAGAAAATGTCCCCCAAAATTTGGGGCAGCCTCCTCCGGGCAAATCTCCAGCTGTTGCAAACTACAACTCCCAGCATGTACTGACAGACCGTGCATGCTGGGAGTTGTACTTTTGCAACAGCTGAAGGGCTGCAGTTTAGAGACCACTGCATAGTGGTCTCCAAACTGTAGCCCTCCAGATGTTGCTAGGCAACAACTCACCAGCTTCTGTGGTCTGCATCACGCTGCACAAGGGAGAGGATTGCCGCCCACCACTGCTGATTGCCACTGGTAAGGGACCTCCACCACCGATCACAGGACACTTCCCCCGTTCTGCCTGGACTACTGTGGGTTGGCAGAATGGGGGACCCAAACTTTAACCCCCCTCCCCGCCTCCAATCTGGTATTGATCGGTTGCTTCTTACCGACCAATAGTAGGGAAAGGAGGGGTGGCACTAAAATCCTATCCCCTAAACCTAGGGGTTTGTAGGTGTCTTGGACATCCCCAATCCCCATTACTTTCTGGGTCAACGGGTCACCGCAGACCCGTATGACCCAGAATCGCTGCAGATCGCCAGTCTGAATTGACTGTCTCAGGCCCCCCCCCCCCCCCCGGGGTTTGCACGGGGTGCCTGCTGAATAATTTCCACTCGCCGGCGGGGACCGGAATTCCCATGGGCGAAAATTAACTTCCTCTGTATTAAACAGCAGCTGATAAGTACTGGAAGGATTGAGATTTTTAAATAGAAGTAATTTACAAATCTGTTTAACTTTCTGGCACCAGTTGATTAAAAAAAAATGTTTTCCACTGAGTACCGCTTTAACCCCTTAGGGACCCAGGGCGTATGGGTACGACCTGGCTCCTTGGTTCTTAAGGACCCAGGGCGGGTCCTTAATAACCAAGGAGCCAGGGTGTACCCATACACCTGGGTCCCTAAGGGGTTAAAGGGGTACTCCAGTGGAAAACATTTTTTTTAAATCAACTGGCGCCAGAAAGTTAAACATATTTCTAAATTACTTCTATTTAAAAATCGTAATCCTTCCAGTACTTATAAGCTGCTGTATAATACAGAGGAAGTTAATTTATTTTTGAATTTCTTTTCTGTCTGTCCACGGTGCTCTCTGCTGATACCTCTGTCCATGTCAAAAACTGTCCAGAACAGGAACAATTTCCCATAGCAAACCTCTCCTGCTTTGAACAGAGGTGTCAGCAGAGAGCACTGTGGTCAGACAGAAAATAAATAAAAAAAAGAAAAGAACTACCTCTGTATTATACAGCAGCTGATAAGTACTGGAAGTAAAAAAAAAATTTAAAAGAAGGGATTTGCAAATCTGTTTAACTTTCTGTCACCAGTTGATTTAAAAAAATGTTTTCCACCGGAGTGCCCCTTTAACTACAACGCTCATTTGCAGTTTTTAAGCACCCGCTTGCCATGGAGCTGAAGGCAAGGAGAAAAGCCATCAGCCTGGACTTAATGTGCGCCATCCCCCTGCAGTGCTTCTGTTCAGGGTGAACACCCGTCAGGACCACATCGGCACAGCTCTTAAAGCCATGCGGGATGACGTCATCTCATGGCGCACGGCTTGTGTGAGAAGTTCTGTGCTAGAGGTCTTGCCTAGCACCAGCCCTTCCTATGTTCAGAGTCTTGACTGAATTCTCTGCTCTTGCATCTCCTCTTAATCCTTATAGATTGAAGTTACTTTGGTCAGCTCTCCTACTCACCCTTCACCTAATGTGTCTCCTTATTAGTGATGCAAGTACTGGTGCTAGGCAGGAAAGGTACCAGGTTCTATAGCGCAATCCACCACTCAGGCAACTTCTTGGGATAAAAGGTTCGATTTATTTGGCCAAAAACATAATGCGTTGCGAAGGTTTAGACCCTCTTCATCAGATGTACAGGCAATGTATCCGTGCCGGAGGGGGATCCATGGCAAAACTCCCATGGAAAATTACATAGTTGATGCAGAGTCTGGTTTTAATCCATAAAGGGCATAAATCACCTATTATTCCTAAATTCTTTGGAATAACGTTCTTTAGCCCCCTTTAGGCAGCACATAGAGCCCCCCTTTAGGCATCACATAGTTAGATCCCCCCTTTAGACAGCACATAGATTCCCCCATATTAGGCAGCTCATAGTTAGAGCCCCCCTATAGGCAGCACATAGATTCCCCCATATTAGGCAGCACATAGTTAGAGCCTCCCTTTAGGCAGCACTGGTTTTATTTCACAGCCAAAAAAGGTATTTTTAATTTTTTTATTTGAACAACTGTCACACCAAATGTGATTTGCACTAGTGTGACAATGAGCAAAAAAGGTTGCCAGCGGAGTTCCCCTTTTAAGCAGAGGTCCCCAACCAGGGTGCCTCCAGCAGTTGCAAGACACACGGACTGAACTTATAGCCCTTTTAATACTGTAGTTAGTTTCTTGAAGGAACTTAAGTTTTACACTGGAGTACCCCTTTTAACCAGCGGTCCTCTCCCAACCAGGGGGCCTCCAGCTTTTGCAAAAAAACACGGACTGATATTTGAGCCCTAAAAAGGGCTTTTTTGGGTGCTGTCCTTAAAGCAGATGTTAGACTGGTGCTTTAGGAGTAAAGTGGATCCTGAATACACCACCTAGCAGCAATCTAGTTATCGCTTTCCCTATTACTGCAGGAGCAGCTTCTGTGTCCCTCCACTTTCTAAGCCTGCATCATGCCGAATGAAGGTAAAATGGCATCCGTGCAGGAGGTAGGAGGGTCTGGAAGGGAGGGACTGCTGCTGATTGGCGTAATGTGTCTGCTGACTCTGACTCACAGGGTCAAAGTTTACTGCAATGTTAAAGTAAAGGGGGCGAATCAAACTTCACATATGTTCGCCCGGCGATGCAACGCGAACATGCTAAGTTCGCCGGGAACTGTTCTCCGGCGAACAATTCGCTACATCTCTACTCCTTATTCCTCATAAATGGTGAGGTCTCTTGGTCAGTACTTTTACTTATCTCCCACCCCTTGTATTACATGGAATCTGTCATCTGTATTTGCTGTGAAGAGCTGCAGACAACATTGAATAGCTGTTAGGGTATAAAAGTAAACTCTACCTTTTCCAGAGGTGGTTATTAGACTTATAATGTCTTTTTATTTCTCAGCCAAGTGTCAAAGGGGCGGGGCTGAATTGCTCAAGTGCCCCAAACTGGCACACCTCCTCGCTCACCCACAAGTCCAAGCCCCATTTTAACTAACATACAGGGGACGGCACATCAGTCAAGGAGTAGCTGGGGTCAGGGAGAACCAGAAGGCATGCCAGTATGGAGAACTCAAGCTGCTTTGCCCCACCTCCTTGACACTTAGTAAAATAAGTAAAAAGGCGATTTTATATATTTGGCAACTACAATGCGAGCCAATATAACCATTACATTTAATTTTATGTCATAACAGTTATATCTTGTATATCCTCCTTCCTATAGATTGTAAACTCCTATGGTCGGGACACTTTGTAATCCCTCACCTCTTGTACCTTCTCCTACATCAGGAGTCTCAAACTCCTGGCCCACGGGCCATTTGCAGCCTACGAAACGAAAGTTTGTGGCCCGAACCAGGTATGTGTAATTTGTATTGCCTGACGCCCGGACATGCAGTTCCGAGCACTGGGCAGGTAACTTCTTCAGGCATTTAGCCCTGCTTCGGGCAAGCAGCGCTAAATGCCGAAAGGCTTCACTTACCACGCCCTCCTCCGCCCACCCCCACCCCCCATATCCGGTTGGATGGCCGGCCCGAGTCTCATGAGGGGCGTAGCGCATGTGACGTCCCTCCGCAGACCCGCAGAGGAGGACATCAGTGACGTTACTCGTCAGGCTGCCGCCAGAGAGGAGAAGCGCAGGACAGGTAAGTGTGTCTCTGTGTGTGTGTGCATGTGTAGGTGTCTGTCTGTCTGTCTGTTTGTGTGTCGGTGTGTGTGTGAGAGAGTCGGGGGGGGGAATGACAATGCTACCTAATGTGGGGAACCTGCTTCCTCCTAATGTGGGGAACCTGCTTTTACCTAATGTGGGGAACCTGCTTTTACCTAATGTGGGGAACCTGCTACTACCTAATGTGGGGAACCTGCTACTACCTAATGTGGGGAACTTGCTTCTATCTAATGTGGGGAACCTGCTACTACCTTATGTGGGGAACCTGCTTCTACCTAATGTGGGGAATCTGCCACTACCTAATGTGAGGGAGCCTGCTACTACCTAATGTGGGGAACCTGCTCCTACCTAATGTGGGGAACCTGCTTCTACCTACTGAGGGGAACCTACATCAGGAGTCTCAAACTCCTGGCCCACGGGCCATTTGCAGCCTACGAAATGAAAGTTTGTGGCCCGAACCAGGTATGTGTAATTTGTATTGCCTGACGCCCGGGACATGCAGTTCCGAGCACTGGGCAGGTAACTTCTTCAGGCATTTAGCCCTGCTTCGGGCAAGCAGCGCTAAATGCCGAAAGGCTTCACTTACCACGCCCTCCTCCGCCCACCCCCACCCCCCATATCCGGTTGGATGGCCGGCCCGAGTCTCATGAGGGGCGTAGCGCATGTGACGTCCCTCCGCAGACCCGCAGAGGAGGACATCAGTGACGTCACTCGTCAGGCTGCCGCCAGAGAGGAGAAGCGCAGGACAGGTAAGTGTGTCTCTGTGTGTGTGCATGTGTAGGTGTCTGTCTGTCTGTCTGTTTGTGTGTCGGTGTGTGTGTGAGAGAGAGTCGGGGGGGGGGGGAATGACAATGCTACCTAATGTGGGGAACCTGCTTCCTCCTAATGTGGGGAACCTGCTTTTACCTAATGTGGGGAACCTGCTTTTACCTAATGTGGGGAACCTGCTACTACCTAATGTGGGGAACCTGCTACTACCTAATGTGGGGAACTTGCTTCTATCTAATGTGGGGAACCTGCTACTACCTTATGTGGGGAACCTGCTTCTACCTAATGTGGGGAATCTGCCACTACCTAATGTGGGGGAGCCTGCTACTACCTAATGTGGGGAACCTGCTCCTACCTAATGTGGGGAACCTGCTTCTACCTACTGAGGGGAACCTGCTACTACCTAATGTGGGGAACCTGCTTCTACCTAATGTGGGGAACCTGCTTCTACCTAATGTGGGGAACCTGCTTCTACATAATGTGGGGAACCTGCTACTACCTAATGTGGGGAACCTGTCACTACCTAATGTGGGGAAACTCCTACTACCTAAATAATGTGGGATCCTGCTGTGTACCTAATGTGGGGAACCTGCTGCCTACCTAATGTGGGGAACCTGCTTCTACCTAATGTGGGGAACCTGCTTCTACCTTATGTGGGGAACCTGCTACTACCTAATGTAGAGAACCTGCTTCTACCTAATGTGGGGAACCTACTACTACCTAATGTGGGGAACCTGCTACTGCCTAATGTGGGGAACCTGCTTCTACCTAGTGAGGGAAATCTGCTACTATCTAATGTGGGGAACCTGCTTCTACCTAATGTGGGGAACCTGCTTCTACCTAATGTGGGGAACCTGCTACTACCTAATGTGGGGAAACTGTTACTACCTACCTAATTTGGGGAACCTGCTGCCTATCTAATGTGGGGAACCTGCTACTACCTAATGTGGGGAACCTGCTACTACCTAAAGTGGGGAAACTGCTACTACCTACCTAATGTGGGGAACCTGCTGCCTACCTAATGTGGGGAACCCCCAGAAGTAGCACCCCCATCATCCGTCAGCTCATGCTATTACCACACCGAGGTGGGGGAATGGGGGGGGTTGCTGGTGGATGATGGGGGTGCTACTGCTGTTGGGAGTGTTGCTGGTGGATGATGAGGGGCGCATGATGGGGGCATTATATGTGAGGGGCGCATGATGGGGGAATTATATGTAAGGGACGCATGCGGCCCAGCCTAGCCCCAGATAATTTGAGTTTGAGACCCCTGCTATAGATTGTCAGCTCCCATCGTCAGGACTCTTTGTAATCCCTCACCTCTTGTACCTTCTCCTACTTCCTATAGATTTTAAGCTCCTATGATCAGGACTCTTACCCATCCTCCATTTATTGTATCCCCAAATATAGTAATGGTCCATCTTGTCTGCTTTTTTATTTTTTCAATTTTATTTACTTTAATTTACTATACATGTATATTTTAAAGTTTTTTTACTTGATCTATGAACATATATCTATAGTGAAGGGGCAGAAGCACTTGCCCGAGTTCACTGAATCCATACAATGCTTATTTGGCTTTTCGAGGAGACCCGATCAGAAACAATGCGCACAGCTCCTAGTCTAACCCTTAGGACCCTTCATGTTAGTAATCTGTGGGGCTCAGCATCTCCATCTACACTAATAAAAATGTCTATCATATCTCTAGAGCATGTCCCAATTCTCTTATTTTTAACCTTTAGGTTCACTGTAACTAACCCTAAACACACATAAAGCTTTCCATCATGTCCCCTTCCCCATAACATACATCGTGCCTGATACTATTCTGTTTTCCTGTAAACTTTGTTTGAAAAAACAAAGGGAAATTAATTTCACTCTATTAATTAATGGCGCGACCCATATGTACTCTGACCCATCATAAGTCACTTATAAGCAGTTAAGAGTCTACAATCATAATAAATATAACAAGGAAGGTGCGAAAGAAGAAGATGATGAGGGTGATAATGAAAAAGTAAAAAAATATAAAGGGGATAAAGAAGCCGAGACAAACAAAGTAACAAGGAAGAAGATGAAGAGATAAAACAGAGCTAAGTAAAAAAAGAAGAAGGTGATGGAGGAAGATGTGAATGATTAGTGTTAGGCGTGAATATTCGCATTTTTAATTTTTATTGCGAATATCGCAAATTTGCAAATTTGCGAATATTGCGAATATATTCACTATATATTCGAAATTACGAATATTCACTTTTTTCCCACATATGTGAATATTCGCATATTCCTTCTTTTTACTTGTGGGCCAATTAGAATGATGCAAATACACTTGTCAGAGGTTATCAATAACATGCCTAGCAACCAAAAGTAAAGTTGCCCACCCCCTCACTGTTTTCTTCCTCGAATATGCAAATATAACGAATACACAAAATTGACGAATATTTGTCTATATATTTGCGAAATATCGCAATTTCGAATATGGCCAATGCCTCTCATCACTATGAATGATTATAGAAACCAAGAGGAAAAAGGAAATATAAAAAAATAAAGAGAAAGTTGATGAGAAGGAAGAGAAAATATAGATAAAACAGAAGATAAAAGGAGGGACTATAATAGTGAAGAAGATACAAAACGTATGGAATAGAAATGAAGTAGAAGAGGACAGATCGGTGAGGTCGGTGGAGATGACTTACCTGTATCTGTCATGGTTGGATCTTACACTGGATCTCGCTGCACTTTGTGAGAGGATTGCAGGTCACTGAGGAGGATTCTGCGCCGGACTCTTAAATGTTCCTGATGTAGACATGATGTGAATATTCATGGACTGTGGTCACAGTCTCTGTTATTTCCCTGTAGCACTCTATCATGTGTCCTCATCTCTGTTTGTCCTGCTCTGTTGATGTTTACCACCATGTTTACTTTCTAACTGCTGTTCTCTGACTCGGGGATAGTGAAATTTTACTATTGGTGGCGCTGTATTTACAGCTTTGGCTGCCCCTAGGCACCTGAACTGAATACCACCCATCAGGATGATTCCACATGAGGCAGAATTGTTTAAAGGGGTACTCCGGCCCTAAGACATATTATCCCCTATCCAAGGGATAGGGGATAAGATGTCCGCCGCTGGGGACCCTCACAATCTTGTATTCGGCATCCACCTCTTTGAGCTGCATGCCGCGCTGCCAGCTCACAAACTGCCGGGGCTGGAGTATCCTGACGTCATGTCTCCACCCCGCGTGACGTCATGCCCTGCCCCCACTATGCAAATCTTTGGGAGGGGGCGTGATGTCACGCCCCCTCCCATAGACGTACATAATGATGGCAGGGGTGACGTCACATGGGGCGGAGTCATGACGTCACGATTCTCCGGCCCTCTGGGGGACCCCCGCGGTCAGACATCTTATCCCCTATTCTTTGGATAGGGGATAAGATGTCTTAGGGCCGGAGCACCCCTTTAATGATCTCAGATATCAGAAATATTGACCATGAATCTCAGCATCCATGAGCTGAGAATCTGGACTTGTATTGCGGTAGCAAGGCATATTACGTAAACAATTGTTCTCTAAAGCCAAGAGATGATCCTATGTGGAGAACACATCTCCCAGCAACTTGTCCAAAAGCAGCTTTGCTCCATACTGGCCACCTGCAAAAGCCAATACTGGTGGCATCTGTTAATGGTAAAACACGGCAAATTGTAGTTCTACCTATACACCTAGTTCTCCCTATATGTCCTACCAGAGTCAATAAATTGTGTCCTCCTGGGCCAACCCTTGCTGTACCGGCACACTGTGGTCTTTGGCACACTGGGCAGATTATTTGATGGGTCTATTATCACTCCTTCTTGTCTCAAGTATGCACTGTATCTTCTTTGGTGCCTTGGAATGTGTCTAGCCTTCCTCCTCAGTGTGCTTCCTACACTAAGGTCTTCAGCAAATAGGAAGCCAAGACTTTGGCATCAAAAGAATACAACACTCCAAGACATACACTTGCTACCCACAGTAACATTTTGTGGAGGTTCCATCTTGCTGGGGGGCTGTGTGGCCAGTGCCGGTACTGGGAGTCTTGTTAAAGTTGAGGGTTGCATGGATTCCACTCAATATCAGCAAATACTTGAAAATAATTTAGAGGAATCGGTCACAAAGATGAAATTATGCAGGCGCTGGATATAAGACAACGACCCAAAACATTGCAGAAAATCTACTCTGGCATTTATGTAGAGGAACAAGTCCAATGTTCTGGAATTGCCATCCCAGTCCCCAGACCTTAATATCAATCTTTGGTGTCATGTGAAGCTGGCCATCCATGCTCGACAACCATCACACCAAACTGGCTTAGAGATGTTGTGCAAAGAGGAATGGTCCACGACTTTCCCACCTGCTCACAGATGACCCGCTGTCCCCCTCACCTACTATTTTCCCCCTCTCCCCTTGTAGGTTGTAAGCCCTTATGGACAGGGCCCTCTCTCCCTCTATATCAGACTGTATTTTACGGTGTCATGTTCAATGTACCTGTTGTAAATTAACCCTCATCAAATGTGAAGTGCCATGGAAACAAAGGCACTATATATAGGGCTCTACACATCTACCCTGATAAATAAATTTACCTCATGTAATTTCTGTTGTATACAGTTCTTTATGCTTCTCTTTGATGTAGAGAGCACGCCAGAAAGTCTTTACCTACTGTACATATAAGTTCCTGTTAATAGAGTAGACAGCAGAGCGGGACTGCATAGAAGGCGTGTGACACTCACCGGAGAAGACTGGAGGTGGATCCACTGAGCACCGCGTGGCAGATGTAGAGAGCCGCACCAGGGAGCGGAATCTAAGAAGCCGCTGGTCTTCACCAGAGCCCGCCGCGAAGCAGGATGGACTTGCTGCGGCAGGCGACGTCCAGGTCACTTCCGCTGGTACGACTCGACCACGCGGGCGGCCGAAGTGGTACTTGGCACAGAGAGGAGTAACCGAGAGGTAGGGAGCGGGCAAGCTGTCGGGCTGATGGTAGGTCGTGGGCTGGGTAAAGCTAAGGTCAGAGGCTGGAGACTGGGTGCGTAGTCAGGGACGTAGCAGAAGGTCAAGGGCTGGCGGCTAAGGTACGAAGTCGGGGACGTAGCTTAAAGGTCAGGTAGCACAGGTAGTCAACAGTAGTGGTACGCTTTCTCTAGGGCAATAGCACAAAGATCCGGCAGGGAACAAGGGAAGGGAAATGCTTAAATAAGGTGGGACCAACAAGTGACAAATAGAAAGGGTACTGTCCCTTTAAATCTCACAGAGTGGCGCGCGCGCGCCCTGGGGGAGAGACGCGCGCGCACCAGCACTGCAGGAGGATGCACGGGAGACGCGCCGAGAGAAGCCCAAGGACGCGGCTCCCGTGCGAGCGGGACGAGGATGCTGCCCAGCGGGAGTGACAGAGGAGGAAGGTAAGTGGCGGGGAGGAGAATGCCGGGGCACAGGCACACAGGAGCGGGAGAGGAGGCGCAGACGGCCCCGCCCAGGGCACCGGGACACGGAGCGGGCCGTGACAGTACCCCCCCCCCCTTTGGCCCTCTCTTCCTTTTGAGTTGCAGGAACTTCTGGATTAAGTTCTTGTCCAGGATGTTCTCTTCGGGTTCCCACGACCTCTCCTCAGGACCAAATCCCTTCCAGTCAACCAAAAAGAACTGTCTTCCTCTGGAGAGTTTGGAGGCAAGAATTTGTTGCACTTCAAAAATGTCGGAGACACCAGAGATTGGAGATGGAGTACAAGACTTGGTGGAAAATCGATTCAAGACCAATGGTTTGAGGAGGGAGACATGGAAGGTGTTAGGGATACGAAGAGAACGAGGCAGGAGCAGCTTGTAGGCCACCGGGTTAATTTGACGTAGAACCTTGAATGGGCCTAGAAAACGGGGTCCTAGTTTGTAACTGGGCTGTTTAAGGCGAACATGCTTGGCGGAAAGCCCCACCTTGTCACCGGGATGGAAAATTGGTGGAGGTCTTCTCTTCTTGTCAGCCTGGAGTTTCATACGGGAGGAAGCATGGGTTAATGAACGTTGGGTGTCTTTCCAAATGGCCTGGAAATCTCGAACCAGGGAATCAACCACAGGGACCTCGGAGGAGATGGGCAGTGGGAGAGGAGGGCGGGGATGGTGTCCATAGACAATGAAGAACAGGGAGTTGCCGGAAGAACCAGAGTCATGGTGATTATAAGAAAATTCGGCCCAGGGTAGGAGAGAGGACCAATCATCTTGTCGTGCAGAGACGAAGTGACGAAGATAGGTACCAAGGGTCTGGTTCACTCTTTCCGCTTTACCATTGGTTTGAGGGTGGTACGCAGAGGAGAAATCCAACTTGACTTTGAGGCGATTACACAGAGCACGCCAGAACTTTGAGACAAATTGCACCCCCCTGTCAGACACAATATGGAGAGGGAGACCATGGAGCCGGAAGATGTGACGGAAAAACAAACTTGCTAGCTGGGTTGCGGATGGTAGACTGGGGAGCGGGATAAAGTGGGCCATTTTAGAGAATCTGTCCACTACAACCCAGATTACAGTGCAATTGGAGGACGGTGGCAAGTCCGTGATAAAATCCATGGCTATATGGTCCCAAGGAGATTCCGGAATGGAAAGCGGTTGCAGTAAGCCAGCAGGCCTCTGGCGAGAAGTTTTATTCCGGGCACAGATGACACAAGCACGAACAAAATCGGAGACATCGCGGGGTAGGCTGGGCCACCAATAGTGACGGGAAATGAGGGAGATGGAGTTCTGGACCCCCGAATGTCCTGCTAGGAAGGAAGAGTGGCCCCAGTTCAAGATCTTGGTTCTCAGGTGAGGAGGTACAAAGGTCTTCCCAGGAGGTACCTGAAGAAGGGAAGCCGGTGCTGCAGGAATGAGGCGGTCAGGAGGAATGATGTGCTGAGGCTGCGAGTCTAGTCCCGTAACATCAGAGGCCCTGGAGAGAGCATCAGCTCTGATATTCTTATGAGCTGGACGGAAGCGGATCTGGAAGTTAAAACGAGAGAAGAACAAAGACCACCTGGCCTGTCGGGGGTTCAGCCGTTGCGCGGTTTGCAGGTAAAGGAGATTCTTGTGATCCGTATAGATGGAAATTGGGAGGACTGTCCCCTCCAACCAATGACGCCACTCCTCCAGAGCTAATTTAATAGCCAAGAGCTCCTTGTCCCCGATGGTATAATTTCTCTCTGCTGGAGAAAAGGTCTTTGAGAAGAAACCGCAGGTGGACATTTTGCCCTTGGTGGATTGCTGCATTAAGACTGCTCCAGCTCCCACGAAGGAGGCGTCCACCTCCAGGAAAAAAGACTTGTCTGGGTCGGGGCGTGTCAAGACCGGAGCAGAAGCAAAGGCAGACTTGAGTTGGGAGAAGGCTTCTACGGCAGGGGGAGGCCAAGACTTGGGGTCCGCTCCCTTTTTAGTCAAAGCCACAAGGGGTGCTACTAGGGTAGAGTAATGTGAAATGAACTGCCGATAATAGTTGGCAAAGCCTAAAAAGCGCTGAATAGCTTTTAATCCAGAAGGCTGAGGCCAGTTCAGAACAGCGGACAATTTATTTGGGTCCATGCGAAGCCCTTGGCTAGAGATGACATAACCAAGAAATGGGAGGCTGGTCTCCTCAAAGAGGCACTTTTCGAGATTGGCATAAAGATGGTTGCTTCTCAGGCGACGAAGAACTTGGCGTACTTGGGTCCGGTGAACCTCTAAACTGGGGGAGAAGATGAGAATGTCATCGAGATAGACGACAACACAGGAGTACAGGAGATCCCGGAAAATGTCGTTGACGAATTCCTGAAAAACTGCTGGTGCGTTACACAGGCCGAAAGGCATAACAAGATATTCATAGTGTCCATCTCGGGTATTGAATGCAGTCTTCCATTCGTCCCCCTTTCTGATCCTAATCAAGTTATAGGCACCTCGAAGATCCAACTTAGAGAAGATCTTAGCTCCGCGTAAGCGATCAAAGAGCTCGGAAATGAGTGGAAGAGGATACCGATTTTTGATAGTGATCTTATTCAACCCTCGATAATCAATACAGGGGCGTAGCGAACCATCCTTCTTTTCCACAAAGAAGAAGCCGGCTCCCGCAGGGGAGGAAGATTTTCGGATGAATCCCCTCTGTAGGTTCTCCCGGATGTAATCCGACATGGCCTTGGTCTCGGGCGCGGACAGTGGATAAATCCTACCCCGAGGAGGGGAGGTGCCTGGCAGGAGGTCGATAGGGCAGTCATAGGGACGGTGAGGAGGTAGACACTCCGCTTGCTGCTCAGAAAAAACATCGGCGAATTCACGATAGTGGACTGGAAGGCCAGGTAGGGCAGAACTGGGAGGAGGAAATCTAGGTTGAACCGATTTCAGGCAACGGTTCTGGCAATCCGGACCCCAACGAGTAACCTCTCCGGAGCGCCAGTCCAAGAGTGGGGCATGAAGCTGCAACCAAGGAAGACCCAGGAGAGCATCAGAAGTGCAGCGAGGTAGAACGTAGAAGACGATCCTTTGCTTATGAAAGACCCCAATCTGCATCTCGAGTGGAGCAGTCACCTCAAGCACTGCGGTATTAAGGCACTCCCCACTGATGGAAGATATGTACAAAGGTTTAGTGAGCCGAGAGACTGGAAGGCGGTACTTAGAAACTAGGTGAGCGGAAAGAAAATTGCCGGCAGAACCAGAGTCCACAAGAGCGGAAACAGTAAAGGTATTACCCGAAGGAGAAGTGATCTGAACTGGGATATTCAAGCGGGGAGAGGAGTTCCTCTCACCTAGGGTCGCCTCTCCTACGTCTCCTAGGTGTGAGCGTTTCCCTGGCGAGGAGGACGGAGAGGGCAACGATTCAAGAAGTGTTCCGGGCTGGCACAGTAGAGGCAAAGATTCTCCTCCCTGCGACGGGTTCTTTCCTGAGGGGTAAGACGGGCCCGGTCCACTTGCATGGGCTCGTCAACAACTGAAGATTAGGAGGCCTCTGGTGGGTGTTGTATTACCGGAGCCAGCCTAGGGAAGCGACGTGGTCTTGGCTGCTGGCGCTCCTGGCGGAGTTCCCCTTGCCTCTCCGCAAAACGGACATCGATGCGGGTAGCCAAATGGATTAAATCCTGAAGAGAAGAGGGGGGGTCACGAGTGGCCAGGGCATCCTTGTCCCTACTAGACAGGCCCTTCTTGAAAGTGGCACACAGTGCCGGTTCATTCCAGTCCAGTTCAGACGCTAGGGTGCGAAACTGGATGGCGTAATCACCGACTGACGAATCTCCCTGACAAAGGTTCAAGAGGGCAGACTCGGCAGAAGAGGCTCGGGCAGGTTCCTCGAAGGCGCTCCGGAACTCGGTAAAAAAGGTTTGCAGGTCCGATGTCATAGGGTCACCTTTGTCCCAAAGAGGGGTGGCCCAGGCCAAGGCTCTTCCAGAAAGAAGACTGAGGACGAAGGCCACCTTGGCCCGTTCCGATCTTAACTGGTCTGCCATTAATTCTATATGCATGGAGCATTGGGACACAAAACCCCTGCACGCCTTGGAGTCACCCTCAAACTTGTTGGGCAGGGAGAGTCGCAACTTTGGACCGAGAGCAGAGGCTGGAGGCTCTGGTCCAGGAGCAGGCTCGGGAACGGGTTGCCGTGGCTGCGGCTGCTGAAGCTGCTGCTGCTGCATGGTGAGGAGCTGCTCCATCATGGCGGATAATTGGTTCAGTTGTTGAGCCTGTTGTGCCAACTGCTGGGACTGCTGAGCCACCACAGTAGAGAGATCCATGATGCTGGGAAGAGGCACCTTGGCGGGATCCATGGCCGGATCTTGATGTGACACTCACCGGAGAAGACTGGAGGATGATTATTTTATTGTTCTCCATCCATCCGTGTTTGTATTTCTAACAAATAGTCACAAATGACACAACTCAGCAAACCTCATTACACATATTCCAGCTTGTTCTTCATTACATATTCCGTATTTGTTCTTTATACATACAGACATATGACATGGCTTGGCTTGGTTGTAGTGTTTACTTATGTGTTTCTGCTTTTTTTTTTTTCTTTTTACTTTTGAAATTTTGCACCATTCACCATTCAACATAAATAGCAAATTATCTGTATTTGTGATCAGTCCAATTACATGGAAACCAAGTATATATATATATATATATATATATATATATATATATATCTTAGGTTTTTACACAAAAAATAATTAGTTTTTGTATCACCACATTATAACAGACATAACTTTTTTATTTTTCTGTCAGTAAAGATGTGTGAGGACTTGTTTTTGTGTAGCAGCTGTACTTTTCAATTGCATGCCTGCCTCTTTAAAGGGGTACTCCGCCCCTAAGATGTCAGATCGCGGGGGTCCCGCAAACTCGATCTGTGCGTAATGACCGGCAATACCTGGGCCGGAGCATCGTGACGTCATGGCTCCGCCCCCTCAATACAAGTCTATGGGAGGGGGTGTGGCAGCCATCATGCCCCCTCCCATAGACTTGCATTAAGGGGAAGGGCTGTGATGTCACGGGGAGCGGAGCTGTGACATCACGATGCTTCGGCCCCTGTATCGCCGGTCATTACGCACAGAGCGAGGGTGCTGCAGCAGAGATCCCGGGGGACTGGGTAGCGTGTTCGCTTCATTCGCGGCGGGTCCCGGCGGCTGTCAGCAGTCGCGGACCAGCTGGTAATAGCAGACATTGGTGATCGCACTTATGTCTGCCATTAACCTCTCAGATGCCATGATTAATACAAATCACTGCATCTGCGTAAGTCTGGCACTTGAAATGGCTGATCTGATTGCCTGCAACACTGCCACGGGGATTAGATCAGCCAAGATGGGGGACTGAGGTCCCCTCACCTGCCTCCGTCCATCCCCCGGTGTCTTCTTCAATGGTCTGAGATCGAGCAGATCAGAGCAGAATATCGGAGATATCACTGATGAGTGCTATGCATAGTACTGAGCAGTATTAGTAATCTAATGATTGCTATAAATAGTCTCCTAAGGGGACTAAAAAAGGTGTAAAATAAAGTACCTCTCCAATAAAGATTTTTAACATCTTTTCCTAATTTTAATCAAAAAAGCGCAAAAAATATAAATACCGTATTTATCGGCGTATAACACGCACTTTTTAGGCTAAAATTTTTAGCCTAAAGTCTGTGTGCGTGTTATACGCCGATACACCCCCAGGAAAGGCAGGGGGAGAGAGGCCGTCGCTGCCCGCTTCTCTCCCCCTGCCTTTCCTGGGGTCTAGAGCGCTGCTGTCGGCCCTTTTCACCCCCTGGTTATCGGCGCCGCTGCCCGTTCTGTCCCCCTGACTATCGGTGCCGGCACCGATAGCCAGGGGGAGAGAAGCGGCGCCGACAGCCAGGGGGAGAGAAGGGGCAGCGGCACCCATTGCCGGCGCCGTTGCCCCGTTGCCTCCCCCCATCCCCGGTGGCATAATTACCTGAGTCGGGTCCGTGCTGCTCCGCTGCTCCAGGCCTCCGTCGTTGCTATGCGCTGAACGGCGCGGCGCATGACGTCAGAGCGCCGCGCCGTGCATAGCAACGACGCTGGGGACGCACGACGGAGGCCTGGAGCAGCGCGGACCCGACTCAGGTAATTATGCCACCTGGGATGGGGGGAGGCAACGGGGCAGCGGCGCCGGCAATGGGTGAAAAGGGCCGACAGCAGCGCTATAGACCCCAGGAAAGGCAGGGGGAGAGAAGCGGGCAGCGACGGCCTCTCTCCCCCTGCCTTTCCTGGGGGTATATCGGGGTATACACGCACACACACGCACCCTCATTTTATCATGGATATTTGGGTAAAAAACTTTTTTTACCCAAATATCCTTGGTAAAATGAGGGTGCGTGTTATAGGCCGGTGCGTGGTATACCCCCATAAATACGGTAATAAACATATTTGGTATCTTCGTGTGCGTAAATGTCTGAACTATGAAAAAATAGAATGTTGATGATCATGTACGGGGAAAGGCATGGAAGTAAAAAGAAAGAATTTTGGATCACATTGCAAAAAACTATTATAAAAAGTGATCAAATAGTTGTCACGATGCCGGCTGGCAGGTAGTGGACCCTCTGTGCCAGAGAGGGATTGGCGTGGACCGTGCTAGTGGACCGGTTCTAAGCCACTACTGGTTTTCACCAGAGCCCGCCGCAAAGCGGGATGGTCTTGCTGCGGCGGTAGTGACCAGGTCGTATCCACTAGCAACGGCTCACCTCTCTGGCTGCTGAAGATAGGCGCGGTACAAGGGAGTAGGCAGAAGCAAGGTCGGACGTAGCAGAAGGTCGGGGCAGGCAGCAAGGATCGTAGTCAGGGGCAACGGCAGAAGGTCTGGAAACACTGGCAAGGGACACACAGGGAACGCTTTCACTGGCACTAAGGCAACAAGATCCGGCAAGGGAGTGCAAGGGAAGTGAGGTAATATAGGGAGTGCACAGGTGATAACTCTAATTGGAACCACTGCGCCAATCAGCGGCGCAGTGGCCCTTTAAATCGCAGAGACCCGGCGCGCGCGCGCCCTAGGGAGCGGGGCCGCGCGCGCCGGGACAGAACAGACGGGGAGCGAGTCAGGTAGGAGAGCCGGGGTGCGCATCGCGAGCGGGCGCTACCCGCATCGCGAATCGCATCCCGGCTAGCAGCAGGATCGCAGCGCCCCGGGTCAGAGGACGTGACCGGGGCGCTGCAGCGGAGGAGGTGAAGCGAGCGCTCCGGGGAGGAGCGGGAACCCGGAGCGCTCGGCGTAACAATAGTCACATATACGCAAAGTAGTATAATAATAAACTCCCCTAAAAATTTACATTTATTGTGTCTTCTAGTAGTGACATACAGGTTAAAACCACTAGGTCACAGTACCAGAAGTGACTATGTATAGGGAATTACCCCACTGTGTATAAAGTATAGGGAACTGCAGTTTCCCTTATAACTGGATTACTGTGACACAATTAAACCGTGAAATTTGACCCGCCCCCCCCCCACTAGTTTCGGCTGCACCGCTGTTCTATGCGCTCTCCGATCATGTCACCTGATCAGACGGAGATCTCCTTACTTCTCGCCCATGCAGACGAATTTAACATTGAAGCGATACGTAGAGATCAGTCTGCGCCTGCGTCCCGACTTAGACTCTGGTCCCATGAGAGTCTCTTACTACGCCTTTGTGCTCCTCAATATCTGTTTTTGTAATGCCTGTATAAAATAAATGCTCAGTATCATATGCAATCCACTGATGTCATGAATCGCATGTTGGTGTCAGCAAGATTATCCTAAAATCTAATCCTCACCATTATTGTTATATGTTAGCAATACTATTGCCACTATCATGTTAATCAATACTATTCACTTACGCATAGAATCGCTCACTCGCTGGCATGGAGCGGGAATAGAATAAAGAGTGAAGGCTAGTAATGATAGCAGGCACCCTTTGAATGCCTGTGGAGTGGAGCAATGTATGGAGCAGAAAAACGACCCTTTCAACGGCGCTGCTGGTTCAAGTAAGAAGTAGATCCAAGCCAGGAATATTGCAAAACACTGTAGTGGTTTATTAGAGTAAATAAAAACAATAAAATATAAGAGATGACGCGTTTCGGGGGATCCACCCCTTCCTCAGATCAGTCTGGGGACATCAGGTACATACATGGTATAAATTGATGGACATTTGTTGCCAAAATCAAAAAAGGGGGCAGAGCCAAAGTACCACATCATAGGTAACATTCACAGTGTTAAGTTACATGCAAAAGTATGGCAATAAAACAGTTTCAAATGTAAATGATTATAAACAGAATGGCAAGTGCATAAACATACATTTAATATATGCAGGACTTGGATAAATGACTTAGTGGCAGGCAACGATGTGTAACCACAGAACGGACCCTGACATCCGGTTTACAGATGTCAACATCTTGCTAGATGATGCTGACAGCGCTGGAGCCAGTGTAAGGGACACGTCACTGGAGTAAAGAACCATGTGACCGGCTCTCGGCCAATCACAGTTGAAGAAGTGGGCACCCAGGTCGGCGCACGTGTCTGGAGATGTAAATGTAAACAAAAACATCGCCGGGAACTGCTGACAGGTAGGGTGGACCATGCGCCGTGCTAAACAATGTACATAGAGCGTGCAGCATGGACCCAGCAATAAGGCCAAAGCCGATGAGAGAGGATATTGTAGGCAGATGACGGGGACATAGGAAGCAGGAGTACGGTGGACCGTGCGCCGCGCTAGACAATGTACGTGGAGCGTGCAGCATGGATCCATCAGTGGAACCATAGCACAAATAGATGTAAAGAGGGGATAATAATAGTAATGTAGAATACTAATGGTAAAACACACATGCAATGCCATAGTGGGGGTATATGGGGAGATGGTATCTAAGAATAATATGGGCGGAGGAAATCTCTATATAGGCAGAGCATATATTGCCGGTAGCATAAATGGTGAAGTGCAGGTAATATGTCCACTACTCCGCAAACAATAAACCGGAGCAAAGGAAACAGTAAAAGATTAAAATGATGATTAAAAATTCATAAAAATGTATATGATGTATATTATGAGAATATATATTATAAAAATTATAAATATTAAATAGCGTATAATGTATAATAGTTAATAAATAAATTAAGGTCCGGATCACTATAAAACACAGGCTGGAAAGATAAAAGGAAGAATAGAGCGGGCCCATTAAAAGTTGCATTCTATCATCTCGTTCAAGCCTTGTGGGGTAAGGGTTCGTAATGTGTGCATCTAATCATTTTCACGTTTTAACGTGATTTTTTAACGATTTTTGGCGCCAATTGTCCATCTATTTATACCATGTATGTATGTACCTGATGTCCCCAGACTGATATGAGGAAGGGGGTGGCTCCCCCGAAACGCGTCATCTCTGTATATTTTATTATTTTTGTTAACACTAATAAACCACTACAGTGTTTTGCAATATTCCTGGCTTGGATCCACTTCTTACTTGAACCAGGGTCGTTTTTTCTGCTCCATACATTGATTCTCATCAGGACTGGATTATTCCTTCTCCTGTGACCTGGGCTCTGCAGTTGGCTCTCCACTTCTTGGGAAAACCCTGTGTGGGTTGACATGCGAATTTCCTATTCTCTTCTGGTAAGCGGCCATTACTTAAGAGCATTCCCTGCCTAGTGACACCTTTTGTCACAGAACTACCAATTGTTATTGTGGTAACGCACAAGGCGCCCCTGTTGGTCTCTTTTGTTTCTTTTCAGGCGGAGTGGAGCGGAATGCAATGTTTTTAGCAACCTGAGAGCTAATCATGTTGGGAAGGTTAATCTATTATGCTGTGCTCAATACAATGACCCAGGATACAGGATACAGGACATTACTATGCAGCTCCCTGTGGTGGAGGATCCAAGGGGGGGGGGGGGGTAACAGGGCAATCACCCCAGATTAATTTCCCCCTCACATTCAGGATATCCCTGTGTCCCGAAAGATCTTTTCGGTACACAAGGATGTCCCAGTTACCTTTCTGCAGACCCGCTTTAACTTTTAAAACGCAGGGGCCGCCGGGAGGTAGCGCATACAGGTACGTCACTGACCTTCCGTGGGTGCGCCCATAGGAGCACAGCGGAGCAGCGAGGACCCTCGCATGGTAAGTTACCAGCAGCACCTCATCTTCAGTGCTCCGATCACCACTCCTCCGGTCCCGGGACCTACTGCTATGGCCTATAGGCAGGACCCCGGACCGGAGGAGCGGTGGACAGAGCACAGAAGTGGGGCAGCACTGAAGTGGGACAGTACACAGACATAACGCCTCCAGCCATCCACTATCTAATGTGGGGGAACTATACTGCCAACTTAATGTGGGGAGAACTACAACCTAATGTGGGGAACTATAATGCCAACCTAATGTGGGGGAACTACAACCTAATTTGGGGGGAACTATACTGCCAACCTGGGACTATACTGCCATCCTAACGTGGATAGAACTACAACCTAATGTGGGGGAACTATACTGCCAACTTAATATGGGGGAACTACAACCTAATGTGGGGGAACTATACTGCCAACCTAATGTGGGGGAACTGCAACCTAATTTCGGGGTAACTATACTGCCAACCTAAGGTGGGGGGGGGGAACTATACTGCCATCCTAATGTGGATAGAACTATAACCTAATGTTGGGGAACTATACTGCCAACTAAATATGGGGGAACTACAACCTAATGTGGGGGAACTCTACTGCCAACCTAATGCGGGGGAAAATACTGCCTACCTAATGTGGGGGAACTACAACCTTATGTTGGGGAACTATACTGTCAACCTATTGGGGGGAACTACAACCTAATGTGAGGGAACTATACTGCCAACCTAATGTGGGGAACTACAACCTAATGTGGGGGAACTATACCGCCAACCTTATGTGGGGGAACTACAAGCTAATGGGGGGGAACTTTACTGCCTACCTAATGTGGGGGAACTATACTGCCAACCTAATGGGGGGGAACTACAACCTAATGTCGGGGAACTATACTGCCTACCTAATGGGGGGAACTACAACCTAATGTCAGTTAACTATACTGCCAACCTAATGTGGGGGACCTACAACCTAATGTGGGGGAACTATACTGCCAACCTAATGTGGGGGAACTACAACCTAATGTGGGGGAACTAAACTGCCTACCTAATGAGGGGGAACTATACTGCCTACCTAATGTGGGGGAACTACAGCCTAATGTGGGGGAACTATACTGCCAACCTAATGTGGGGAACTACAACCTAATGTGGAGGAACTATTCTGCCTACTTAATGTGGGGGAAATATACTACCAACCTAATGTGGGGGAACTATACTGCCAACCTAATGTGGGGGACCTACAACCTAATGTGGGGGAACTATACTACCAACCTAATGTGGGGGAACTGCAACCTAATGTGGGGGAACTATACTGCCTACCTAATGTGGGGGAACTATACTGCCAACCTAATGTGGGGAACTATACTGCCAACCTAATGTGGGGGAACTATACTTCCAACCTAATGTGGGGGAACTATGCTGTCAATCTAATGTGGGGGAACTATGCTGCCAACCTAATGTGGGAGAACTATGTTGACAACCTTATGTGGGGGAACTTTGCTGACAACCTAATGTGGGGGAACTATGCTGCCAACCTAGTGTGGGGGAACTGGGAACTATACTGCCTACCTAGTGTGAGGGAACTATGCTGCGTACTTAAAGGGGTACTCTACTGCCCCAGTGTTCTGAACATTTTGTTCCGATCCCTGGGTGCGGGCTGCGGGAGTGGTGACATCATAGCCACACCTTGTGACATCAAACCACGCCCCCTCAATGCAGGTCTATGGGAGGGAGCGTGTCAACCAGCGCACAATACTCTGATAGTGCCCCTCCCAAGACTAGACTCTGGATCTGCCCCTGGCTCCGTGCCAGTGAGCAAGCCAATCTATGTGCAGGCTCGAGCGAAGCCGCTCCGTTCACACAGCCCTATGTTGCGTCACATGTGGGGCGTGATCTTGCACTGTAAAGCCCGTTCCTCTGACTGGAAGTGAGGTCGGATGCCGGTTCCTCGTTGCATACAGCGAGAGAGTCAGAGAACTCCGGCTCCCTGCATGAATGCAGGTGTATTCTTGCAGCTTTGTTGTGATTTCTACGAACTGTGAATAAGATAGAACTGTTATTACACAGCTCAACATCGTTTTCCTGTACAGGCCCAAGAATTGAATAGTTTTTTTTTCTGCTTTATTACAGGTGGATGATTCGCTGGGTGAATTAAAACTATAGTGCATCTCTCGTGGTGTAATGTCAGTTCACTGATATACACAGTGGCACCCTGAGTATGATTATTGTTGCTGAGCCCGCTTGAGTACTCACTGGCTTGTTTTGTACTCAAATACTTTTTTAAGCGTACAATAGCACATTTTTTCCCCTCATAAGTGCATACCACATACGTACATCTAAGTGGTGTACTATTTTGTACCTGTTAAAGTTTTGAGGGCCTAGATACTGTGATAGGCCAGGCAAAAGTACTCACCAGCTGGTGTTGTACACAAATACTTTTTTAAGGATACTGTTGCACATTTTTCTCCCCTCATAAGTGCATAGCACATAAGAAGTATCTTATGCTGTGGGTTCAGCTCTACTATTTAGTGAGGATTATCTAGAGGGCAGTCAGTAGCTACTGCTTAGCGAAGAAGTGGAGGAGACATACGCAGCTTCCTACGCTAGGCAGGCAAGTAGTGATAAGGAGAGTTGCATGGGAGGTGGTGTTGCAAGCATTTAGGCTCCTGAAGCAGACACTGTTGAGGAACCTGAGGAGGACATCAGTGACGTGCAGACACAACTCGATGATGATGATGATGATGAAGCCGATTGCACTTGGGAGCCGGGTGCAGAAGGGGCTTTATCATCACAAGGAGAAGAAGGTTATGGGTTACCCGTGAGGCAGCAGCTTAGCCAGCAAGGTGGTAGAATGGTTGGCAGTCAGCATGGTGGAAGAATTGGAAAGTCTGGAGCCAAACGTGCCCAGGGTAGACCACCTACTTCACGGCAGCCTATCTTCCCAGGAGGTAGTGAAACAGGGGTTCCTGGATTTAGCATCAGTAGCAGTCAATAAGTGCCGACTGTTGGTGGGCAAATCAGCTACTTGGTGGTGTGGCAATTTTTCATCAAGCATCCGGAGGAGGTTAACATGGCTACATGCAAGATGTGTCGGCATAAGGTGAAGCGTGGCAAGGGTCCCAATGTGTGCACCACGACCCTGCGTCAACATATGCTGCATCACCATAAAGCGGCCTGGGAGAACCATGGCTCAGATGTGGTGGTCCTGCCTGCCGCTCCCTCTTTCAGCCAGCCAAGGCTCCACTACCTCAGATGAAGGGAGCTGTGTGTCATACCAATCTTATGTCGCTCCAGATGCTCCTGCTCCTCCTACGTCAAGTCACTCATTCTGCCAGCAATCAATCAGCAAAGCCCTGTCCAAGAGAAAAAAGTATACGCCCACTCATCCAATGGCGCAGAAGCTGAATGTGCTCCTGTCCAAGTTGCTGGTGTTGCAGTCCCTCCCTTTTCAAGTGGTGGACTCTGCACCTTTCAGAGAACTGATGGCTTGTGCCGAGCCGAGGTGGAGAGTGCCAAGCCGTCATTTCTTTGCGAAGAAGACAGTCCCAGCCCTGCACAATTTTGTGGAACAGAGGGTGGGCAAGTCCTTGAGTCTGTCGGTGTGTACCAAAGTGCACAGCAGCACCAACGTGTGGAGCTGTACCTACGGTCAGGAACAATACATGTCCTTTACAGCTCACTGGGTGAATGTGGTTCCTGCACAGCCACAACACCAACTTGGACAGGTCACGCCGCTTCTGCCTCCACGCTCTCAGGCTGTCGGTCTTGTGACAGTGTGCGACTCCGCCTCGGTGAACGGAGTCACACAAGGGAGGAACTGCTTAAAGTCATTCATCAAGAGATCCAATCATGGCTTACTCCATGACAGGGCCGTTTGAAGGAATTTGGGGGCCCCAAGCAAAATAGACATGAGGGGGTTCATCTGGGGGTGCTACCTTCCTACTGGCGGGAAGAGGGGGTGATTTTGAGGGTACTACCTTCTTATTGGGGGAAAGAGGGGGTTAATTTGAGGGTACTACCTTCTTACTGGGGGGAGGGGGTTAATCTGGGGGTACTACCTGCCTACTCAGGGGCCCCAGATTAACCCCCTCCCCCCCAGTAGGCAGGTAGTACCCCAGATTAACCCCCTCTCCCCAGCAGGCAGGTAGTACCCCCAGATTAACCCTCTCCCCCAGTAGGCAGGTAGTACCCCCAGATTAACCCCCTCCCTCCAGCAGGCATGTAACACCCTCAGATTAACCCCCCCCCCCAGTAGGCTGGTTGTATCCCCTGTACCCAAGGGGTGGGGTTCATCCGGGGGTGCTACCTTCCTACTGCGGGCCCCAGATTAACTCCCCCCCCCAGTAGGAAGGTAGTAACCCCCAGATTAACTCCCCCCCCTGTAGGAAGGTAGCACGGTACCCCAGATTAACCCCCCTCCCCTCCCTCCAGACCCAGTAGGCAGGTAGTTCAGAACCTTGAAATAACATTCACTCACTGTCAGAGATATATGTTGCACTAAATGCTGTGCACGGTAATCCTGTGAGTTCGCACACCGCGCACCGTCACGTGAGGTCATGACGGTCATGTTACGCGCGAAAATACAAATCCCGGACCGACTGAAGGTGTGCCGGAGCGGGGCACAAAAAGGAACCGGAGGTTGCAACTTCAGTCTCTGCCTCCCGCTCCAGGCAGGGTCTCGCACTGCTGGCCCGGCAGCTGCCTGCCGAACGGTATATCGCAGGAGGATAGGCAAACACCGGCTCTGCTTGGGGGCCCCAGGCCAGCTTGGGGCCCCAAGCAATTGCTTGGTTTGCCTGTCCTCTTGCGACGGGCCTGCTCCACAAAAACTTGAAATGGGAACCATGGTGACCGACCGGTAGAATATCTTTTCTGCGCTGCGACATGGAAGCCTGAGACATGTGCCCTGCATGGCACACATGTTCAATCTGATTTTCAAGCGGTTCCTGAAGTGTTCCTCCATCTGCAAGACATCCTAACATTGGGAAGGAAACTGTGTATGCACTTCAGCCATTCGTACACCGCAAAGCACACCCTCCTTGAGATGCAGCATCAGAACGGTATCCCCCAACATAGTCTGATTTGCGACATTTCCACATGTTGGAATTCCACCCTCCATATGTTGGACCTATGCAAACAAAGAAAAGCCATCACCAATTTCTTGATGATCTAAGCAGATAGGAGTACTCCCCTATGTAACTTCAATTTTAACCAGTGGCAGCTCATATGACACCTGCCGTTTGCTCAGGTGCCTTGAGGAAGCCACATTATTTGTAAGACGTCAGGATTATGGGAATAATGACATCATTCCACTGCTTCATTTCCTTCAAGTGTTGGAAACGATGGCTGGTCAGGGCACTGACAGAGGAAATGTGGCTATGTGCAATGGACATTAAAGTCTGTATACTGACATACCGACGGAGGAGGGTATGTTGGCTATTAAGGAGGAATTGATGAAAGATGAAATGCTGGATAATAGGAAAATCAGATTCCTAATGGACTTGCTGGAATTGATATTGAATAAAAAACATTTGTAGTGGATTATTATATGCAGCAACAAAGAACTTCGATGGGGTTACCAGTGGCCCCCAGTCTAGCAAACATTTTTATATGTAGATTTGAGAATTGATACATTTCAGCAAGTCCATTGGGAAAAAATGTGAATATATGGCTCCGATTTGTGGACGATGTGTTCGTCCAATGGTCGGGCACACGTTCAGAATTGGAGGAATATATTAAATTCCTCAATAACTGTCACCTACTTATTGAGTTTACATGCGAAAGCAGTCAGCAAGAGATACATTATTTGGATGTACACATAACTAAGGTAATTAATATACTGGAGACATCCCTTTTTTCTAAGGAGACAGATGGCAATAATCTTCTCCACAGAAATAGTGGACATGCTTCTTAGGTATTTGCGTGGTATCCCCAAAGGCCACATAGTAAGAACTAAAAGAATTTGCAGCACACAAAATGAATATGAAAGAAATAAAAATAAAAATTGTTAAAAAATTTGTACAAAGAGGATACAATAAGAACTAGTGGAAGAAGCAGGGAGAGTGGTGGATGATATACCAAGGGAACATCTAAGAAGGAAAAATTAGAAAAGGGAGAAGAGAAAGGAAAATGGTTATTTTTCAAGTGTTTGATGGACATTCCAAATTAATAAAAAAGTGATCAATAAATATTGGGGTATGCTGAGAGCAGACTCGAAATATGGGAACTTGTTTAAACAAAAACCAAGATTTGTATATCGCAGGGGTAAATCCATTGGTGACATGCTGGTGAGGTCAGATGTAAGAAAAAAACGAGTGTCAAAACGAACCTTTTTAAAAGCAAGACAAAAGGGCACATTTCCATGTGGTTCGTGCCAGAAATGTAATGGCATTGTGAAAGGTGGCACAGTGTCCCATCCAATGAAAGGGACCAAGTTCCCTATACAGGGATGGTTCACTTGTGATATGAAACAAGTTGTAAACCTGATAAAATGCCCCTGTGGCAAGGTGTATATCGGCTAAACAGCCAGATCAGTAAAAATTTGTATCAATGAGCATAAAAGTGCAATCAGAAATATGGCTAAGAAGGTAGCACAGGAAAAAACTGTGGAGAACACTAAGTATGGAGATACTAGTGTTGCAAGGCATTTTGTAGAAAACCACCACCAAATATGTGATCTCAAATGGATGGTGTTGGAAGAGGTATGTGGATCAAGGAGTTAATTATTAAGGAAGGAGGTTTACTGGATTACTAAATTGAATGCTATGTCCACGAATGGCATTAATGAAAATTGCAATTTCAGTGTATTTCTATGAGGTATGTTGCTCGGATGTGTTAATGTATGGTAAAGCCATCTACCATTTTATATGATTGTTCTATATGTGATTTTAATTCATAGATATGCAATCTGACGAGACTATGGTCCAAAAGTAATGGTGGTGGGTTTACTCACGTTAGGCTTGAGAAAGGAAGTGAACCTGAAACGTCGCCAACCACGCTCACTTGTGTGTGAGCTTTCACTCGCTGTCCATAAAGAAAACAATGTGAACGGTAAACATGGAAACATAAGGACAGCAGCTCCGGCAGGAGCGAAAGAATGTGATCTAATGCCGAAACCTTATCAGCGACGAGCACCTGGGTGAATATAATGTGTTTTTTTATACTGCTCCCGTATTTTAAAGTTTTTGTATGAAGACGTACGGAGGAAGTAAAAGTGATTTATTTAGAACACGAACCTTGTTGTATCCAATTCTTATTGGAGTAGCTTTCTTCACCCGCATAGTGAAGCAACTCGTCAGCAGCAGGTAGACATGGAGCAAGACCTGAACCAGCAGGTGGTGGCATACCTTGACATGGCCATGCCAACACACCTTGACGATCCGCTGGACTTCTGGGCAGCCAAACTTGATTTGTGGCCGCAACTAGCAAAGTTTGCCCTGGAAAAGCTGTCCTGCCCGGCCAGTAGTGTGCCATCAGAGCGGGTGTTTAGTGGAGCGGTGGCCATAGTCACCCCAAGGAGAACTCTTCTGTGAACAAAAAAATGTGGAGAGACTGACGTTTGTGAAGATGAATCAGGCGGGGATCAGCCAGGTTTCCACCCACCAATGCCTGATGCATCAGAGTAGATTGACCATGGTGCCACACCAACACTTCACAAATATGGATAGTGCAAAACATATTTAAGGTGCTGCTCTCCAGTTACAGACATTCCTCGGCATCAGACCACAAGTAATTATTGAGGATATGCATTAGCTAAAACTTAAAACTTTTCTTAGGCTAAAAATGTACGTACTTTTGTTAAATCAAACAAAAGGAAAGGTGTGCATAAAAAACAAGGGAACAACGTATGGTCCATTTTATCAGGTGGGGGTGAAAACTTCCCCTGTAAGGCCCTACTCTCGCATTATTAATTTCCTATTTAACTTCCTATTTCCACCTAAAAACTCTGGGAAATGGCAGTGTTTGTAGGGGGAAATAGGGAGAGGTTCCTGTGTGAGGCCGCCCTTTTTAGGGCGAGTAACACTTGCCAAGAAGGGAAAAAATGTATGCGAGAGTAGGGCCTTACAGGGGAAGTGTTTACCCCCCACCGGTTACAAGGGACAATACATTGTTCCCTTCCACCTTTTAGAGGTCTTTGCATCACATCAATACTTGGTGGTGTAGGTGGAACATGGGCCGGCATTAGTTATTGTAGGTGTAAGTGAGGCATTTTTCTACACTATAAGGACATGCTGGGAATTGTAGTTGTGCGGCACGGAGGAGTGTGTTAGATCGGCGGGCGGATGACAAGCTTGACAAGCACCGCATGAGTACAACTCCCAGCATGTCCTTATTGTAAGGGTGCGGTGCGGGCGGGAAATGTGCGGGTGGGTTCCAATAGATGTACTAACCTATTTTCCTTGTTTTTCTTTCCTTCTCATTTCAGATCCGTGTATCCTGATGATGACCAGTGTTTTTTTTTTTTTTTTAATGTTAATAAAATGGTCAACAAGGGCTTGTGGGGGAGTGTTTTTTGGTATAAAAGTTTTTTAAACATGTTGTTTTTTTTTGTTCACTTTACAGGCTTAGTAGTGGGAGCCGTCTTATAGACAAAATCCATTACTAAGCCAGGGCTTAGCGTTGTCCCTAAAAACAGCTGTCGCTAACCCTCAATGATTACCCCGATAGCCACTAACAACAGCCCCTGAGCATCAAATATGGCGCTTCTGGGCCTAGGCTGTAACAGGCTGGAGTTATTTAGGCTGGAGAGTAACAATGGTCCTCACCCACCCTGGTAACGTCAGGCTGTTGCTGCTTGGTTGGTATTTGGCTGAGAATTAAAATATGGGGAACCCTATGCGTTTTGGTTTAAATAATTAAATAATAAAAGTAAAATGCATAGGTTTCCCTGTATTTTTATTCTTAGCCAGATACCACCCAAGCAGCAACAGCCTAATGTTACCGGGGTGGGCGAGGACCAGTATTACTGGCCCTCCCCAGCCTCAATAACACCAGCCTTTTACCCCCTTGGCCCAGGAGTGCCATTTTTACACTCTGGGCCTGTTGGTTCCGGCTCTTCCCAACACCACTGTGATGGTGGGTCCCAGTGTAATAATCGTGGGTTAGCCCTAGCTGTTTTTAGGGACAACGCTAAGCCCCGGCTTAGTAATGGATTCCGTCTATAAGACAGCTTCCACTACTAAGCCTGTAAAGCAGGGGTACTCAACTATTTTTAGTGAGGGTCCGCTTTTCCAGGTCTGCCATCCGGTGAAGGTCCGGGCTAAACCCTAAGACCTTGTTCACACCTAGCGGCCACAGTGCCATGCCAGAAATAGGCGCTGCCTGTTGTAGAACATAATTAGTACTTAATAAGTCATAACCGTTCTCCAACTGCCACATACTGTGCCCCTGGTATAATACTGTCGCACACTATGCCCCTGATATAATACTGCCACACACCTGTCCCTGAGTATAATACTTCCACACACCGTGCCCCTGAGTATAATACTACCACACACCATGCCCGAGTATAATACTGCCACACACTGTGGCCCTTAGTATAATACTGCCACACACTGTGCTCCTGGGTATAATACTGCCACACACCACACCCCTGAGTATCATACTGCCACACACTGTGGCCCTGAGTATAATACTACCACAAATTGTGCCCCTGAGTATAACATTGCCACAAATTGTGCCCCTGATTATAATTCTGCCTCACACTGTACCCCTTAGTATAAAACTACCACATGCTGGGCCCCCAAATATTATATTGCCACTTGCCCTGAAGCAAATTTTACTTCTGTGTCCCTTAAAACAATGAATAAGGTGCCCCCATCCCCACCCCCATATGAACTCTCCAGCTGTTGCAAAACTACAACTGCCACCATGCAGACAGAAGAGCATGATGGGAGCTGTAGTTTTGAAACAACTGTAGAGATAAAGGTTGGGAAATTCCTGTAATACACATACTTCCAGGGTCAGACTGGGAGCAAAAATAGGCCTGCAGGTATTAGACTATGCAGCCCATTTTTTTACGGTGGGTATCGCAGAAGTCCTTAAAATTAATATAGGCTGCATACTCTAAAATTACCTCGGCTTAAGTGGCTCTCCAGCTGTTGCAAAGCTAAAACTCCCATCATGTCTGCAAAGTTTCAGGCATTAGGGGAGTTGTAGTTTTGTAACACAGATTGGGGTACATTGTCACCCATCATCACTGCAGAGATTACCAGTGACTCCAGCTCTGATGGGACAGTCAGGAGAATACACAATTGTATAATGACTCACAGGAGATGTCTTCTCTGTTGTCTTTCCTTTTTCTTCTTCATCTGGTCCTTGTCTTCTTTCAGCTCCATCTTCTCTGCATAGTCTGATGCCTGCAAATCATTTGTTACTTTGTTAGTAGATCCTCATCCTCTGCTTAAAGACAATAATCATTATTACCCTGCCAGACATCATGACCTCTAAAATAATACTGCTAGACACTGTTTCCTCTGTTTGTCAGAATCCCAACCCTGTACTCCCCCAGACCCATTTTCCCCTCCTCCTGCAGACCCCTAAGGGCTTCTTCACACTGTGGACATTTAGTTGGTGGAATGTCTACTTGCTGCAGGCGCCACAGAAGCCATTGGAGGTAGGACTGCACGGATGGGCGCCATCTCCATAGATGACAATGCAGTCTGGTGAAATTCCCCCAGCAGAATGGACGTCCACCTAAAGAACAAACATGTTTGTTCTTGTGGTTTACATCCATTCTGCTGGGGGAATTCCACTGTGGCGATTCCACAGTATAGAGAGATCAGCAGAAAACCACTGAAAACATTAGGACTCTGCTGCAAGCAGATTTCCGCCAGAGGAATGTCCTCAATGTGGATGGGCCTTAAGTCCCCCCAGACCCCTAGGTCCTCTTCCAGACCCCTCCCCCCCTATAGATACCCCCAGACACAACTGCTCCCCTGACCCCTAAGTCCTCATCCAGACACCTCTGCCCCCTGACCTCTAAGTCCTTATCCAGACACCTCTGCCCCCCTGACCCCTAAGTCCTCATCCAGACTCCTCTGCCCCTGACCCCTAAGTCCTCCTCTAGACTTCTCTGCCCCCCAAGATCCCTGCTTCATCCTTTACATCCCCCAACCCCTCTGTCCCCTTCTGTCCTAACACTCCCCACCCACCAATACCTCTGCATCATTCTTCTTTAAACTTTTCTGCCCCCCAGACCCCTCTGTCCCCTTCTGCCCTAATACCCCACACCCCAAGACCCCTGCATTATTTTCTTTACACTTTAATGCCTCCCAGACCCATTTATCCCCTTCTGCCCTAACACCCCCCCACCCAAGACCCTACACATCATTATTTTCACTTTTATGTCCCCCTCAAACCCCCTTCATCCCCTTCTGCCCTAACACCCCCAAGACCCCTGCATCATTCCTATTTTCACATTTATGCCCCAGACCCCTTTATCCCCTTCTGCCCTAACACTCCCCCCACCCCCCAAGACCCCTGAATCATTCTTATTTTCCCTTTTCTGCCCCCCCCATTCCCCAGACCCCTTTATCACCTTCTAACCCTAACGCCAACACCCCCCCAAGACCCCTGCATCAGTCATATTTTCACTTTTAACCCACAGACTCATTTATTCCCTTCTGCCCTAACACCACCAACCCCCAACCCCAAGACCCCTGCATCCTTACTTTCACTTTTATGGAGCTGGGCGCAGATGGCTGGCCCCGCAGACGGCCCGTTCCTGATGCTTCTCAGGTCTCGCGCTGCTCCGCTGCTCTGGCCTCTTCTTGTCAGTCCTGCCCAGAGCAGATGATGCAGGCAGCGCTAATCACGCCGCCTGTATCATAGTAGAAGCGCTGGTCGGGCAGGGAGCAAAGTGTTCCCTCGCTCCGGCGGCACTCAGCTATTCGTTTGTATTGGTATCTTTAAGACACTGATACATATGAATTCCAGAACAGCGGCTGCCACCTCTGGGCGGTTCCCTGGAGCGGCCGGAGGTCCGGATGACTGGCGGCCGCGGTCCGGATCTGGACCGCGGTCCACCAGTTGAGTACCGCTGCTGTAAAGTAAATAAAAAAAAAACACATTTAAAAAACTTTTATTCCAAAAAACACTCCCCCACAAGCCCTCGTTTCAAAGTGTTGTTACTATTAAACAAAAAATGCAGGTCATCGTTGTCTACCAAATCTGAAGTAGCCCACAGGATAGACGGATCTGAAATGAAAAGAAAAACAAAATGGGCTAGTACATTTAGGGGGAAAAAAGTGTTAAAAAATGTAATAAACACACATACATTTTTTTTGCTTATGTTTGCTAAGAAAATAAGTGATTTTATTGGTTTTTGCTCATGTGAGCCAAATGTATCAATCCCCTGTGATAGTATGATAAATATATGAAAAACATATGAAAAATATTTGATTAAAAAAATGCCTACAGAATTCACTTACCAAAGCAAACGATTAAAATGTCCCCCATTATCTATGCAATTGTCCACTAAAGCCAGGAGACTCCGGTACCTATGGTTAGTGAGCATGCCCGGACAGCCGAAGGCTGGCACATTTTTGGACCAAAACGTTGCATCTTGGACTGTGGCCCTTTAATTAAAGGCATGTCTTTTATTGAAGACACACCCCTTATTTAAGGACATGGAGGCAAAGTATCTAAATCAGAGCTTTCCAAATTTTCTATGTGGGTGACATCCTTTTCAGATGTGCAAAATTTGTTTACACACTCCTCACCCTACCAATTGCACGAATCACATTGCTAATCCTGCTACACATGACATGATACCAGTATCCAGTATAAGCATTCCAAATGTGGTTGCTAATGCCCTGTGCCATTTCATCCTCCCTTCATCATCCTTTGACTATGTCTTTCCTCCCCCTATGACTCCCCCCATGCCACATTATTTTCCTCCCCTTAACTCCCCCTGTGCCATTTCATCCCCCTGTTTCCCTCCGTGCACTTCATTACTAGCCCTTGAACACCTCCGTGCCTCATCATTGCCCTCCTTGATGCTCCCCTTTGCCATTTTATCCCCCCTTTACCCTCTCTGTGCCATTTGTTCCCTTGTTCCCCTCCTTTATCACCCCCTGTGCCATTTAATTCCCCGCCCCTTAAACCCTTTTCTGTGCCACTTCATTTCTCTCCCCTTGAACCCTCCTCTGTGCCACTTCATCCCCCACACCTCAATCCCTCCCTGTGCCATTTCATCCCCTGCTTATCACTCTCTGTGCCTCATCATTACCGCCCTTGATCCTCTCTTGTGCCATTTCATCCCCTCTCTTTACCACCCCCAGTGCCACATCATTACCCACCCCCATATAATCCCCTGTACCACATCATAGCCACCCTCCCCCCCCCCCCCCCCCCCCGTTGCATCATTACATTCTCACCCAGTTTGTGTTTCATGGTGCGCTAAGGCAGGCTCATTTGGCGGTCAGACGTCTTGACTGTTCTGCTGAGCGACATCCTCCTGCGCGGCTCCCCAGCGCAACATCAGAGGCGTCATTCTTCAGTCCTAGCAGACACCGCAGCTTACCAATTTAACACTTGGGGATTACCACTGATACACTAACATAATGTGGAACCCAGTTTTGAAAGTCCTTATCTAAATAGTCCCTAAAGCTGATAATATAGACAGCTTTGTTTTTTTGGTACAGATTATGCAAGAATTCACAACTTCCTAATAGTAAATCTACATTGCTTTAACGATAACAAAGATGCGTACACAGTGACGACTTTTTGTGTCTGTGTATGTGCTATATCGTTATTGGACACTAGATGTCCCTGTCTTACCACTTTACCTGGTTTTAGTATTAAATCATGTGATTCTGTCTCGTTCTGCATTCAGCTGAGGCTCCGTAATGAGGTGTTGGTAAAGTAATGGAAGGAGCTTCTATTTTATATAAAAACCTGGGGAGGCTATACCGGCCACTTTGTCTTCTGTATGTCCTTATTTTAGCAGCTAAATATTTTCCTGGGGAGAGACACCTAGATATTTATAATGAGAGTATAATAAATCCTTCTAGGTTGCACCTGTAGATAAACATGATTTTATAATAAATGAAAGCCATGTGACTATCAGTATGAATGTGTTAGAATTTCACACACCAATCTATGTTTTAGTTTAAATGGTCACTGTCAGAAGGCTGCGTCATCAACCTCTTAAGGACGGGTGCAGTAAATGTACGGCGCTGCTAAGCATCGCTTGGTGCACAGCGCCGTAAATTTACATCTATGGATGCAGTTATCAGGCCAGGATGGCTGCTGTTATTTGTCAGCGATCACCGTGATTCGCCGGTCAATTCAGACCGGCAAATAACAGTGTTTCCGGGTCACTAGTCTGTTACCTAACTCAATGTTTTTCTACCAGTGTTCCTACAGCTGTGGCAAAAGTACATCTACCAGCATGCATGGAAAGCCAAAGGGCATGCCGGCAGTTGTAGTTGTGTACCTCAGCTGCTGCATAACTACAACTCCCTATCATGCCCTTCAGCTGTCAGTGCATGCTGGGAGTTGTAGTTTTGCAACAGCTGGAGGTACACTGGTTGGGAAACACTGAGTATGGGTCTTTTACCTAACTCAGCATTAGAGGTTTGCCCCCCCCCCCCCCCCCCCCCAAATAAATAAATACATAAATAAAAGTACAGGGTAACTTCACACTGTGAGTTTCCACTGCAACTTTGTTGGCAAATTTCAAGGCAACAGTTTAGGGCCACATATGGGGTATTTCCATGCGGTGTCCCGGTACTGCATCTTATACGGTACCTATGTATGTGTGGGTTCCCATAGCCAGAGACCCTAGGACGTTGGAATCCCTGTTGTGTAGCCTACCCCTTGTCACCTCTACTCCAACTAGTAGCCAAGTAATTTATGTAAGGGTAATGTAAATATAGTAATATATATGTAAATAAATGGGTAATTACTGGTTCCATAGCGTTGTAGGACCTGCAGGTCACGTGACTAGGTAAACTCTATGGTATTTTGCTTAAGGACCTTTGGAGGCCCTGTGACGTATGCAATCCCATTACTCTGTGTAATGGTGAGTGACAGATGTTCGGACCAATCAGATTCACCCCGCCCCCTGCCCATATAAGGGAGCGGCGGCCATCTTTTCTCTCTTTTGTTCCTGGGCTGTCAAATGAGAAGGATCTGCGCAGCACCTATTGCAGTTAGTTATTGTATATGTGAATAAAAAAAAATTATTTGGAATATCCATTTTCCTTACAAGCAGAGAGCTTCAAAGTTAGAAAAATGCAAAATTTTAAAAATGTTCATCAAATTTTGTGATTTTTCACCAAGAAAGGATGCAAGTTACCACAAAATTTTACCACTATGTTAAAGTAGAATATGTCACGAAAAAACAATCTCAGAATCAGAATGATAACTAAAAGCATTCCAGAGTTATTAATGTTTAAAGTGACAGTGGTCAGATGCAAAAAATTGCCGGGTCCTAAGGTGTAAAATGGCTGGGTCCTTAAGGGGTTAAAGGTTCTTAATAAACTTGGTAACTTGGTTGGTTGTAAACTTGGAAAAATCCTCTCTCCCACACAGCAAAAAAATTGGTGGGGGGGGGGGATTTTTTTAGACTCCACACTTAACAAAAATATTTTCTACCTGCCCAGAAAATTAACAAACTCCAGTCCTCAGTTAGAGAAGTTTCTGAGTCCCCCTAGAATTCCTATTTGGAAAGGGATGCTCTTGTTAGGTCTCTTTACTTCCGCCATCCCCGCAGTTCCCCATGGCTCAGTTTCACTCTAGGTCCCTTCGGTTAGAGATTTTAGATCAGTGGGATGGGTCCCTTTTACCCCAGTCAGTGATTTCTTCCCTACGGTAGTGGTTGGTGGACATTAACCTGAATAGAGGTCTAGATTGGAAGGTACATTTGCCCATGGTGATCACTACTGATACTAGTCCCTGGGGGTACGGTGCAGGGGATAAAGACCTTCAGGGTTCCTGGAATATGGAGGTAAAGCATACATTACCTCCTCTAACTCAGGGGCGGACAAACCATATGTGCAGCAGGTTCAACTGCACAAGGGCCCAGCAAGTAAGTGGGCCCACCACCAGTGGCATAGCTATAGAGGTATCTGTACGCTGGGCCTGGGCCTTGAGAGGGAGCCGCCCCCCCCCCCCCGTTAGTGTAACTGTCACTTTAAGAGCAGAGGGGCTGGTGGGAGTAGACGTGCCCCGCACAGGCAGGAAGTCAGCTCCAAGCCCTCTGACCTATCCCTGCATCAGGCCGTGCTTCATCCCCCTGATAACTTCATGAGGAACAACTGCCTCAGCTCCTCTTCATCCCCGGCATCATGTGGCCCCTGTCTCGGATTACACTGCATCCCTGGTGAGTTGAGGGCCGTGGGCTGTGTGAACAGTAGGTAACTTTATAAAGATGAGCGGGTTAGGGCTTTGCAAGTTTGCAGTGTTTCTCAACAAAAGTGCCTACATGTTGCAAGACTACAGCTCCCAGCATGCCAGGACAGCCTTTGGCTGTCCAGTCATGCTGGAAGTTGGAGTTTTGCAACAGCTGGAGACACACTGGTTGGAAAACACTGATCTATGTCCTATCTATCTATCTATCTCATATCTATCTATCTATCTATCTCATATCCATCTATTTATCTATCCCATATCTAGCTATCCATCCATCTATCTATCTATCTACAGATGATACCAGAAGAAGCAGCACAACTAGAAGTTGCTCAGGGGCCGGGTGCAAGCTGGTATAGGCTCTGGTCCGGAGACTTGAAGTAGACATCCAAAAATAAGAAACTCCAGCAGCACACCAGTATAGTGAAAAACAATTGTAAAGTTTATTCACCCAAAGTCTTGCGACGTTTCGGCCGTCCAATTACAGCCTTTCTCAAGCATGAGACATGTGGTACAAACAGAATGTTAAATAGTGACTCAATACTGGTGTCAGCCAATCTCAGTGATGTCAACAATATTTACATAGTTGTAGGTATATAATCCGTTTACAGTGAATACAGGTCCATACATATATAATCAATGCATAATCACTGTTTTACATACATATCAACAGTGTTGTGAACATATATAAGTGCTAACTCGTAGTGGCATAAATACGTGAGTTTAAGAGTAGGTATAGAGCAATATAGTGAGGGGCGGAGCATACATACTGTTTCCCGATGTCTGCAGCATATGGTGTGGTGTCAGACGCCGCTGTGAGACCCCGGTGGCGTGCGTTCCGGCCGGGGAGTCACTGAGCATGCTCATAGATGACTCACTCTAGGTCGGGGCCAATCACCTGCCGGTATCAGAGGCGCCATGGTAACGGCTTCTCTGGCAGGCCCGCGCCTGCGTAGAAACATGTTCAGAGTCTCTGGCGGCCATTGTAACTGAGGGACAACCTGTGGGCATACGGCTATTCTTGAGTGCGGTTTCAATGGGTGCCCGTGGTTGGGGTAGAGGGCAGTGGCGGCCTTCACCACATGGACATGTGGATTGAATGTCACCAGTCAGTCCCCCTCCGCTCCCGTCAAGACGTGGAGTGAAGGGAAAACCGATTCTGTCCCCCACTCACCCATACCTGGTGGGCCCGATTCAGAGTCATGTGGAAACAGGTTCTGTGTCCGTAGTTTTTCGAGTGGCAGACTCTTATCATGATGAAGCAGGTGAATGCTGCAGACTTGTGCAAGGGGTTGCAGTGTATGCGCATGCGCAGTGACTCCCCGGCCGGAACGCACGCCACCGGAGTCTCACAGCGGCGTATGATGCCACACCATATGCTGCAGACAACGGGATACAGTATGTATGCTCCGCCCCTCACTATATTGCGCTATACCTACTCTTAAACTCACGTATTTATGCCACTACGAGTTAGCACTTATATATGTTCACGACACTGTTGATATGTATGTAAAACAGTGATTATGCATTGATTATATATGTATGGACCTGTATTCACTGTAAACGGATTATATCCCTACAACTATGTAAATATTGTTGACATCACTGTGATTGGCTGACACCACTATTGAGTCACTATTTAACATTCTGTTTGTACCACATGTCTCATGCTTGAGAAAGGCTGTAATTGGACGGCCGAAACGTCGCAAGACTTTGGGTGAATAAACTTCACAATTGTTTTTCACTATACTGGTGTGCTGCTGGAGTTTCTTATTTTTGGATATCTATCTGTCTATCTCATATATATCTATCTATCTATCTATCTATCTATTGTTCATATCTATCTATCTCTCTATCTACCTAAATTATAGGAGCAGGGGGTTAATGGAAGCAGGGGGGGATTGTAATGGAAGCAGGGGGGCTAATAGAAATGTGTTTTTGTGTGTGTGTAATGGAAGCACAGGGGGAGAGAATGGAAAGAGGGGCAGGATGGGGTGAATGGAACGAGCAGGGGGGGTTAATGGAAGCAGGGGGGTTAAGGGAAGTGGGGGTGTATGTGTAATGGAAGAATGGGAAGGGAGTTAATGGAAGCAGGGGGAGGGGGTTACTGGAATCAGGGGGTTAATGGAAGCGAGGGAGGGGGGTTAATGGAAGCAGGGAGGGTAATGGAATGAGGGGCAGGATGGGGTGAATGAAAGAAGCAGGGGGGTTAATGGAAGCGCAGTGGGGGGAATGGAAGTGCATGGGGGAAGGGAGGAGGGTCAGGATGGGGTGAATGGAAGGAGCAGGAGGGGTTAATGGGTGCAAGGGGGTAGTGGAAGCATGGGGGTGAATGGAAGGAGGGGCAGGATGGGGAGAATGGAAAGAGCAGGGGGTAATGGAAGTAATGGAAGTGGGGGTCAATGGAAGCAGTGAGGGGGGGAATGGTAGCATGAGGGGGGGTAATAGAAATGGAGGGGGAATGGAAGGAGGGGCAGGATGAGGTGAATGCAAGGAGCAGGGGGTTAATGGAAGCAGGGGTGGTAATGAGAGCGGGGGGGGGGGGGGGGTCCCGAACAATAGACATGGGGGGGGGGGGGAGGCACATTCTTTGCACAAGGGCCCTCTGCTGTCTGTGTCCGCCCCTGTTCTAACTATAAGGAATTGTTAGCCATTCTTTGTGCCTTACAAGCTTTAGGCCCTGATATTAAAAATCAGGATGTAAAAATACTTTCAGATAACACTACTGCTGTATCCATAATTAATAGGCAGGGTACGACTAGAAGTGCTAGTCTAATGATGTTATCTTTTCAGATTTTTTCGTTTGCAGAGACTCAGGTGAAATCCTTCAGGGCAGCCATCCTGAGCAGGCATCAAGTTTGACAGGGAGAGTTGAACCCGAAGGTTTTTCAGAAAATCTCAGCTCTGTGTGGCACTCTCCAGGGGGAATTATTTTCCACCAGACAGAACAGGCAATTTAAAAATGTTCTTTCCCTCTACCCGTCAGACAGGCCATTAGCAGTAGATGCCTTGTCCTATAGATGGATGTGGGATTTGGCTTATGCTTTTCCTCCACTTGTGCTCATACCTAGGGTCATCAGGAAGATCAGGGAGGACAGGGCAAGAGTGATTCTGATTGCCCCCTTCTGGCCCCGGAGGGCATGGTTGTCCTGCCTAAGGACCATGTTAGTATCGGACCCGTGGGTCCATCCAGAAGTCCCGGACATCCTGATACAGGGTCTGCTGCTACATCCAGAAGTGTGAAGTCTACACCTGACGGCCTGGTTCTTGAGAGGATAATCCTAAAAGCTAACGGCCTTTCAGAAGCAGTGATTGACACCGTTCAGGCCAGCAGAAAGACTGTAACCACCAAGAGAAAGTTTTTTGAGGTGGTAGGCCTTTCTAATATAGACTTTGACAAGGCCAACAGAGCAGCTATCTTAGACTTTCTTCAAAAGGACCTTGAAAAAGGTTTGAGGGCGACCACTCTAATGTTACATTTGTCTGCCTTAGGGGCTCTCTTCAGTCAAAAAATTGCTGACCACCTGGATCCTAAGATTTTTTAGATCAGTCAACAGGTTGCAAATGTCAAAAAGTATTAAGACTCCAGCTTGGGATTTCTTGGTGGTTCTTAATGCTTTGAGTAAACATCCTTTTGGGCCTTTGTCTGCGATTCAGCTGTCAGTTCTAACTCCAAAATTGTCTTCTTAGTGGCTATTACATCAGCCAGGTGGGTAGGAGAGCTAGCAGCCTTATCATTTAACCAGTCAAGGACCCATGGCGTACAGGTACGTCCTGACACCCTGGTACTTAAGGACCCAGGAGGTCCCCGGGCCGGGCGGTACCATTCCGGGGTGCCTGGGGGGGCATCAGACTGGCGATTTGCAGAAATTCTGGGTCATACGGGTCTCCGGTGAACCAGAAAATAAGGGGATCGGGGTTGTCCAAGACACCCACGATCCCCCTGAAGAGATAGGAGTGAGGTGGCAGGGGTGCTCTAGAAGCGACGACCGATAGCAGATAGGGGGCGGGGGGGTAACTTTCGGTTTCCGCATTCTGCCCACCCACAGTAGGCTGGACAGAATGGGGAAATCGACAAGGACCGGCGCTGAAGGACCGCTTACCCATCGACGGTGGAAGTGGGTGGTGATCGTCGGCAGTGATCAGCGGCAGAAGAGGACGGCGATGAGGCTCCCTGGATCCTACGGAAGTCGGTGAGTTGCCTAGCAACATCGGGAGGACTACAGTTTCAGACTAGTGTTGAGCGGCAAAGGCCATATTCGAATTCACAATATTTTGCGAATATATGGACGTATATTCGTCACATATTCGCAAAATTTGCATATTCATAATAGTCACATTTTATTTTCGCATATGCAAAAAATTTACATATATGAAAATTTGCATATGCAAATTTTCGCATATGCAAAAATTCGCTCCCCAGTCTCACACAGTAGTATTAGAGCCTTCTTTACACCACACAACCTGGAAGCAGAGAGGGATGATCACTGTGATGTGTACTGTGAAAAAAAAAAATATATGAATATTCGTAATTGCGAATATATAGGGCTATATTCGCATTGCGAATATTCATGAGCAACACAATTTCAGACCACTACACAGTGGTCTCTAAACTGTAGCCCTCCAGATGTTGCAAAACTACAACTCCCAGCATGCCCAGACAGCTGTTTGGGCATGCAGGGATTTGCAGTTTTGGAACATCTGGAGGCCACAGTTTGGAGATCTCTGTGCAGAGGTCATTAAACTGTAGCCCTCCAGATGTTGCAAAACTGCAAATCTCAGCATGGCCAAACAGCAAACAGCTGTCTCGGCATGCTGGGAGTTGTAGATATATACCTCCAGCTGTTGCATAACTACATCTCCCAGCATGCCCTTCGGCGATCAGTACATGCTGGGAGTTTTGCAACAGCTGGAGGCACACTGGTTGGAAAATACTGAGTTAGGTACCAGAACCTAATTGAAGGTTTTCCAACCAGTGTACCTCCAGCTGTTGCAAAAGTACAACTCCCAGCATGCACTGTCTGTCAGTACATGCTGGGAGTTTTAGTTTTGAAACAGCTGGAGGTCCCCCCCCCCCCTCCCCCCCAAATGTGAATGTACAGGGTAGTGGCGGGTTTACAGTAAGTTTCCTGCTTGAAGTTTGAGCTGCGGCAAATTTTTCGCTGTACCGCAAACTGCTAGCGGGAAACTCACTGTGAACCCACCAGTGCCTCCAGCTGTTGCAAAACAACAACTTCCAGCATTTCCGGAAAGCCACTGACTGTCCAGGCATGCTGGGAGTTTAGCAACAGCTGGAGGGACCCTGTTGATTAATCACTGGCGTAGAATACCCCTATGTCCACCCCTATGCAATCCCTAATTTAGTCATCAAATGCGCATGGCGCTCATTCACTTCGGAGCCCTGTTGTATTTCACAGAAACAGTTTAGGGCCACATATGGGGTATTTCCGTACTCGCACTACAAATTTTGGGGGGCTTTTTCTCCTTTTACCGCTTTTGAAAAGGAAAAGTTGGGGCTACACTCGCCTGTTAGTGTAAAAAAAAAAATTATAAATTACACTAACATGCTAACATGCCCAATACTTTTTATTTTCACAAGCAGTTAAAGGAAAAAAAGACCCTCAAAATTTGTAATGCAATTTCTCCTGAGTACGGAAATACCCCATATGTGGGCATTAAATGCTCTGCGGATGCACAACAAGGCTCAGGAGTGAGAGCGCACTATACACATTTGAGGACTAAATTGGTGATTTTACAGAGGTTCTGACATAAACCCCCATTTTGGAAACTACAACCCTCATGGAATATAACAAGGGGTATAGTGAGCCTTAACACCCCACAGGTGTTTGACGAATTTTCATTAAAGTTGGATGGGAAAATGAAAAAAAAAAAATTTCACTAAAATGCTGGTGTCACCCTAAATGTTTCATTTTCACAAGGGAAAATAGGAAAAAAGCCCCATAAAATTTGTAACCCCATAGTAAGAACATACCCCATATGTGGATGTAAAGTGCTCTCCTGGCGCACTACAATGCTCAGAAGAGAAGGAACTTCATTGGGATTTTGAAGAGAAAATTTGTCTGGAATTGAAGGCCGCGTGTGTTTACAAAGCCCCCATAGTGCCAGAACAATGGACCCCCCCCCCCACATGTGACCCCATTTTGGAAACTACACCCCTCATGTAATGTAATAAGGGGTACAGTGAGCATTTACACCCCACAGGTGTCTAACAGATGTTTGGAACAGCGGTCCGTGAAAATTAAATATTTAATTTTGCATTTGCTCAGCCCACTGTTCCAAAGATCTGTCAAACGCCAGTGGGGTGTAAATACTTGCTACACCCCTTATAAAATTCTGTGAGGGGTGTAGTTTCCAAAATGGGGTCACATGTGGGGGAGTCCACTGTTCTGGCACCACAGGGGCTTTGTAAATGCACATGGCCCCTGACTTCCATTCCAAAAAATTCTCTTTCCAAAACCTCAATGGTGCTCCTACTCTTCTGAGCATTGTAGTTCACCCGCAGAGCACTTGACATCCACACATAGGGTACTTCCATACTCAGAACAAATTGGGTTACAAATTTTGGGGGTCATTTTCTCCTATTACCCCTTGTAAAAATGTAAAATTTGGGAGTGAAAAAGCATTTTAGTGAAAAAATTTTTTTCATTTACACATCCTACTTTAACAAAAAGTCGTCAAACACCTGTGAGGTGTTAAGGCTCACTGTACCCCTTGTTACGTTCCTTGAGGGGCGTAGTTTCCAAAATAGTATGCCATGTGGTGTTTTTATTTTTTTTGCGGTTCTGGCACCATAGGGGCTTCCTAAATGCGACATGCCCCCCCCCCCAAAAAACCATTTCAGCAAAATTTGCTTTCCAAAAGTCAAATGTGACTCCTCCTCTTCTGAGCATTGTAGTGCGCCAGCAGAGCACTTGACGTCCACACATGGGGCATTTCCATACTCAGAAGAGATGGGGTTACAATTTTTTTTTCTCCTATTACCCCTTATACACCTTTGGATAGGAGATAAGACGTTTTTGCCCGAAATCCCTTTTTAATTTGTAGGCTCTTAATGGGTCTTGGTAATTCACTGAGGCTATGGAGGGCTGTGCTTCCTTTTGTGCTGTAGGTTTCCTGTCCCTGGGGGAGGAGTGCATCTCTATGGTGGTGCTGTCAAGACTACGAGGAAACAGAATTACTGGTGAGTAATTACCGGCTTTTGGGGGGAGTACCGCTTTAACTTCTTTATTTCAACACACAGACACAAGACATCAGGTAGAAGTGACTTGTTTCAGTTGGTATGGGATGATTACAGGATCAAGACAAGGTATCAAGCTTGGGGTTATTTAGTTTAGAGAAAAGGCATCTTAGGGGGGGTTTTGATTACAATGTTCAAATATATGAATGGACAGTATAGGGATCTTTTTATACCTAGGCCGGTAACCATGACAAGGGGGCATCCTCTCCCTCTAGAGGAAAGAAGGTTTCACCATTATCACAGACAGAGATTCTTTACTGTAAGAGCAGTGAGACTATGGAACTCTCTGCCACTTGATGTGCCACGTGATGTCTGACTCATTAAACAAGTTCAAGAGTGCCTGGATGTTTTTCTAGAGAGTAATAATATTACAGGTTATGGATACTAGATTTATGGGGAGAGAACAGTGATCCAGGAAGTTATTCTGATCGCCATATTGGGGCCAGGAAGGAATTTTTCCTCTGTCATGGGGCATTTTTTTTCCTCTGTCAATTGACATCAGCCTCATGTTTTTTTTTTTTTTTTTTTTTTTAGCCTTCCTCTGGATCAACACAGTTAGGTTTTAGGTTGAACTCAATGGACTCTTGTCTTTTTTTCGACCTTACAAACGATGTTACTATGCTACATTTGTTATATACTTCATACATATTTAAAAATAATAATAATAAAAAGGATCAAAAAGTCTAATTGAAACAAAAATTGTACCAATAAAAACTATATATATATACATATATATATATATATATATATATTTTTTTTTTTTTTCTCACAGAAAAGGATTGCAGTAACACATGTTTTGCTATACACATGTTTATTCCCTTTGTGTGTATTGGAACTAAACCAAAAAAGGAGGGAAAAAAGCAAATGGCACATAATGTCACCAAAACTCCAAAAATGGGCTGGACAAAATTATTGTCACCCTTTCAAAATTGTTGAAAAATAAGATTGTTTCAAGCATGTGATGCTCCTTTAAACTCACCTGGGGCAAGTAACAGGTGTGGGCAATATAAAAATTCCACCTGAAAGCAGATAAAAAGGAGAGAAGTTCACTTAGTCTTTGCATTGTGTGTCTGTGTGTGCCACGCTAAGCATGGACAACAGAAAGAGGAGAAGAGAACTGTCTGAGGACTTGAGAACCAAAATTGTGGGAAAAATATCAACATTCTCAAGGTTACAAGTCCATCTCTAGATTTGCCTTTGTCCACAGTGCGCAACATTATCTAGAAGTTTGCAACCCATGGCACTGTAGCCAAACTCCCTGGGCGTGGACGGAAGAGAAAAACTGATGAAAGGTGTCAACGCAGGATAGTCCGGATGGTGGATAAGCAAGTAAAAAAAAAAAAAAAGTGAATTAATGTGATTTAACCCCTTCCCTAATAAAAATTTGAATCACCCCCCTTTTCCAATAAAAATAAATAAATTAAACAAAAATAAACATAAACATATGTGGTATTGCCGCGTGTGTAAATGTCCAAACTATAAAAATGTAAGGTTACTTTAACTGCACAGTCAATGGTGTATACATAAAAAAAAAAGAGTCCAGAGTTGCGTATTTTTTGGTCACTTTGTATACCCCTCAAAAAATGTATAAAAAGTGATCAAAAAGTTCCATCAAAGCAAAAATTGTACCGATAAAAACGACAAATCACGGCGCAAAATATGAGCCCTACCCATCCCCGTATAAGGATTGTCAGAAGAGGAATATTTTAAACATGTTCATTTTCGTGCAAAAAGTTATAATTTTTTAAAAGTGAAACAAAATCAAACCTACATAAGTTGGGTATCATTTTAATCGTATTGACCTACAGAATAAATATAAAGTGTTTTTACTGAAAAGTGCACTGTGCGGAATTGAAAGTTCCCCAATATTAAAAAATGGTGGCTTTTTTTTTTTTTTTTCAATTTTGCTCCCCAAAAAAAATATATATATTTTTTTTGTTTCGCCATAGATTTTTTTGGTGAAATGCCTGATGTCATTACAAAGTAAAATTGGTGGCACAAACAACAAGCAAAAAGTGCAAAAAATGTCCTGGTCCTCAAGGGGTTAATACACCACTAAAATGGACATTAAGTTACTGGGCACTGGTCTAACCAACAATCCTACACCAGCTCTTACCAAGTGGAAGTTTTGCCCAATAACCTTCACATACGATATCACAAATAACACCAGGACACGATAAGTGATCACATCTAAAGTTTATTGAAAATTTATCAGAAGCAAAAAGCAATAGCGGATTCTTAGCTGTTTCTGGCAAGAATTATTTGTAGAAATTAGAGATCGGATGTCTTTAGTGATCTTCGCATGTTATAGGACCCTCATTATTTTTGGTGACTTCTGGTAACTGTTAACTTGGTTCTATAGGACATTTGGTTTTCAATACAAATCCCAGGTTAGTTTATATTTTTCATAAAAGGCCCCAATACAATGGGATCAGTTATTCATTGAGATCTGGTCATTGTCTGCCCTATATCATATCTGTATTGTATCATACCTTCTGTCTCATCACTGTGATTGTTACCATGGAGAATCGTGCACGTTCCCAACAAAGATGGCAGAGTCAGCTACAGAATGTGGGGTCCTTAAAGAGAACTAATCATTAGATTTTACTATATATAACACTTGGCAATGCGTTGTATACTCTAAAATCTGTATCCTTACGATCCCCGGGGGACATTTTTGACAATTGATTGTGATCTATCTATCTATCAATCTATATATATATATATATATATATATATATATATATATATATATTTATATATATATATATATATATATATATATGTATATATAAAACTCAACGTGTGTGTGTGTATGTATGTGTGTATGTTCCAGCATCACGTCCAAACGGCTAAAGATATTAACATGAAACTTGCCACACATGTTACTTATATGTCAACAACAAACATAGGATAGGTGATTTAACCCTTACTCACCCCCATTTGCCAGGGGCGGGGTTTATGTTTAAAGTCCCATACAATTCAATGGGAAATATATGTTACTGCATAACTTCCAAACGGCTGGAGATATTTTGATAATACTTGGTCACATGTTACTTATATGTCCACTTAAAATATAGGATAGTTAATTTAACCCTTAACTACCCCCATTTGTGAGGGTTGGGGTTTTTGTTTAAAGTCCCCTGCAAATCAATGGGAAATGTATGTTCCCATGTAACTTCCGTACGGCTGGAGATATTTAAATACCTGGTCACATATTACGGGTCGGGATAGGAGGTCGGGATATGAGGATGGGATAGGAGGTCAGGATAGGAGGACGGGATAGGAGTTCAGGATAGGAGGACGGGGTATGAGGACGGGATAGGAGGACGGGATAGGAGGACGGGATAGGAGGTCGGGGTAGGAGGACGGAATAGGAGTTCTGGATAGGAGGTCGTGGTATGAGGACGGGATATGGGGTTGGAATATGACAACAATATATGAGGGCAGGTTATGAACTCAAAAGCTTCCTCCTTTGTTTATTTTCCTCCCCAAGAAGGATTAGGAAGGAAAAACCGTTCAACATCGGGTACTTGGGGTTGGGGTTTTGTAAATTTACTCTGGACAATGATTACAGCTACATGGAAACTAATGTACCATAGAGATAACAGCCCAGTGTAAAAAGACATTTACAGTTGTTTTTGTTATTCCAGCCCACTCTTTTGTATTCATGTTCCTAGTATAAGCCTGAGGAGCTCTCCAGTCTCCTCCACTGCAGCAGCAGAATGTTATTGATTTCTAGTGTTTATTACTGGAGACCAGTAAACGATTTTGATGTATTTTTCTATGAATCTCTGCAAAAGCAAAATCATTGGAATCATTATTTATCATTTTGAATCAAAATTAAAGGGGTACTCCGCCCGTAGACATCTTATCCTTTGGACAGAGTATAAGATGTGTGATCCCAGTGGTCCCGCCGCTGGGGACCCCCGCTATCTCCCTGCTGTACCCGGTGTTCGTTCAGAGCTTCGGGTGGAGCGCTGGAGGCTTGTGACGTCACAGCCGTGCCCCGCTTGTGACATCACACCCATCCCCCCTCAATGCAGGTTCTATGGGAGGGGGCAGGACGGCCATCGCCAGTCATCCGGCATGAGAGGAGTTTGCTCCGTGAACCGGATGTCTGGGGTGCTAAAGCTGAGATCGTGGGGTCCCCAGCCGCGGGACCCCTGTGATCAGGCATCTTATCCCCTATCCTTTGGATAGGGGATAAGATGTCTAGGTGCGGAGTACCCCTTTAATTATTATGATTTGAAAATGGTGAATCCTGGGACATGTGATCATCTATGTCTTTAAATCCTCCTGCCTAACCATCAGGTGGTAATGTGAGACCCCAAACCACTTTCCAGTAACTTCAACCACAGCATCAAACATGGTTCGGGCCTTGGCCTTGTAAGGGACGGTTAGTTGAGCTTTTAACACTGAGGCCACCATCCGAATGGCTTTACCGGCCTCCAGCTCTACTTCTGTGGTTGATTCGAAAGTATTCTGTAGAAGACAAAGGAAGAAGACATAAACCTTAGTGGCGATGTATTTATTATGTCAGTAAAAGAACATGTCAGAAGTGTTCACTGTCAAATATTTTTTGAGGCTCTTTGTAGAAAAAAAACATTTAAAATTTGAAGGACTAGATTATGATGAAAATTTTTTTTTGAAGACACTGTGAATGACAAGGAGAGCAAAGTTTTGACCAAATCAAATTCAAACTTGTGCATAAAACAAGAATAAGATGACCAAATCTCTATTGATCTCCGGATATTATGAGAAGACCAAGATTGGGAATAAGAAGAAGAGCAACAGTAGGATGGAAGGTGCCGAAAGAAGAACGTAAAGATGGAAACCAATGACAAGTCATATTAGAGGAACACAATTCATATGGTTATTGGGATCTCAAACCAGCTAATATTAATATTACTTAACCCCTTAAGGACCCAGCCCATTTTCACCTTAAGGACCCGAGCATTTTTTGCAAATCTGACCACTGTCACTTTAAACATTAATAACTCTGGGATGCTTTTACTTTTCATTCTGATTCAGAGATAGTTTTTTCGTGACATATTCTACTTTATGTTATTTGTAAATTTCTGTTGATACTTACATCATTTCTTGGTGAAAAGTTCCAAAATTTTATGATTTTTTTTTTTACTTTGAAACTCTCTGCATATAAGGAAAATGGACAACCCAAATAAATGATATATTGATTCAGCCACCCCTGCTCAAATCACACCCCCTCCCATAGACTTGCAATGAGAGGGTGGGGCATGACGTCACATGGGGCAGAGTCGTGACATCTCAGTACTCTGTCCCCGTGGTCTGGAGGCATAACACTGAGAGCCTCCAGCACTTCCTATAGTGCTTACAGGTGGGTGCTGCATGCTAGATTGCCGGGGGCCCCCATGGCGGGACCCACGCGATCAGACATCTTATACCCTATCCTTTGGATAGGGGATAAGATGTCTTGGGGCCGGAGTATCCCTTTAAAGATAACCTCCAAAAATGAGAAGACATCTAAGTTCATGTTAAGCAAATTATACATTACCCAAATCCTCCTGTACATATCTAACTATGTATATTAAACAGCATGGCGTTGATTACCTCGGTCTCATTGGTCTTTGTGAAGTTCCAGTTATGGGTGGTGCTCATGTTCATAGTAACTTTCACGCCTGCTTCAGCAATACATGGGATTCCACTCTTAAAAGTCGTCTCAACCCCGGCTTCAAATGTAAATCCATGTTCATGGGAAAAACTGCTGGACTCCTTTAAAGTTTTGCTGATCCTGAAAAACATAGTCGATGTTGTAAGGTCTGATTTGGGGGCAGCAGATGTCACACAATTCCGTAAGATAATTATTGGGGGTGTCCACTTTCATTCCTGGTCCCCATCCTTAAAATGTAATTATATTTATTGAACGGGGGTCTCCAACCCTGTGGTTGGTTATGGAAGCCATAAGAAGTGGCTACAATACAATGTTTACACGTATAATATTGTTCTTATTGTTCAGTGTACATATTTAGCATATATAGCTTGGAAAAAAGACCAGACAGAGGGGATATGATAGAAACTTTTAAATACATCAATCATGGTAAAGGAGGGGAGGAGATTTCAAAGAAGAACAAATACCAAAAGAGGAAATTGTTTTATATTAGAGGGGAAAGCTTTCTGCTGTAATATCAGGAAGTGTTACTTTACTGAGAGAGTAGTGGATGCATGGAATAACCTTCCTGCAGGAGTGGTAACTGCAAATATAGTGAATGAGTTTAAAGGGGGTACTCCGGCCTCAAGACATCTTATCCCCTATCCAAAGGATATCAATCTAGCATGCAGCACCCACCTGTAAGTACTGTCGGAAGCGCTGGAGGTTCTCAGTCTTTTGCCTCCCGACCACAGGGACGGATTTTCGTGTTGTCACAACGCCACCCCCGTGTGACATCACACCCTGCCCCCACAATGCATGCTAAATTGTGGGGGTCCCCAGTGGCAGGACCCCCCTCGATCAGACATCTTATCCCCTATCCTTTGGATAGGGGATAAGATGTCTTGGTGCCGGAGTATCCCTTTAAGCATGCATGGAAAATGCATGTGTGAGAGATGGAGGACCATGGAAGCAGTCTCACAACGCTGAAGGGCACTAGAACAAACTGCCTAAAACACAGGAGAGTCATGGGAGAAGTTTGCTTGATAGTGAGGAAACATGGAGAGCCAACTGTTATAGACAAGTTGGGCATGGATAGCAGTCTAAGGGGGATGTTAATCCATTCTAATCACAGCTTTTCTACTAGAGGGACAATGCTGGAAGCTAAGTGGCAAGTAGCACCGAACATTGGCTATGCCCTAAATAACCCGGTGATCAGTGACTGTTATATATTCTGCCTTTGACTGTGATCAGTAGTTTATTCTATTGTATGCTCCACAATGTAATAATACTCACTGCAGAGCACCTGTGTGGACCTGGTATATGACCCATAACATATAGTCCCCATATAGCAGCATTTATTTTTATATTCTTGCTTGTACACTTGAACGTCCTTGACTAAGAAAGTGAGTGCACGCCTGTCCCTGATGGTGTGATTAAGTGTTTTTATCTTCTACTTTTATTTTATTTCTCATACTTAAAGGGGCACTCTGCCCCAATATATCTTATCCCCCATCCAAAGTATAGGGACTCCGGCCGCTAGGACCAATTATGTGGTGACTGGGGTGCCACGGTGGAGATCGTGTGGGATCTGAGCAGTGACTCCACATGATCAGACATCTTATCCCCTATCCTTTGGATAGGGAATAAGATGTCTATGGGTGGAGTACCCCTTTAAAGTGAGGTTTTTATAGTCAAACAAGTAACAGTAATCTGGAGTTACACAATTTATAGTAGAGTACTTACTTAAAGGTGTGTCTCAGAGTAGAAGTGCTTTTTCTGTTGTCGTAGAGCTTCTCCTCCAACACCTCAGGGGTTTCAGATGATTTTTCCCCCTGGTCAGTCAGGAATTCAAAGCTGATAATATTTTTAATTGTTCTGTCTTTTGTAAAAGTCAGAAATCTATACTGGTTATAGCCCCATCCTAAGTAGTCGACATTCATAAGATAATCTTGTGTTTGTGATGAGGGTGTGTCTCCTCTGTAGATGTTCCCATTATATACATCTACAGTCCACAGCTTTTTATCAGGAGTATAGCCCATAAAGTGAGTGAGCCTTTGCCAGTCACTCCTTCCAATCACAGTATTTTTCCATGAATAATTTTCGTCAGTAGGCGGTGCTCCCGAGTAAAGTTGGTCATTTCCCACAACAAACATTATGCCATCTGGATTAAAGAACAATGCCACATACTCATTGTAATTCCTACTTCCTATCTTTGTTGCCCGATCATAGAGCCATGGTACATGCTCATTATCTGGGGCAGGACCTTTATACAAGTCTCCCTCATATGTGATAACATATAAATCTCCATTAGGGTGGAAGGCCATGAGTTTAACTCTGTTCCAGTCAAATCTTCCAACTCTTTGAGCCACCGTAAACCAATCAGACACTTTCGTGGAAGGCATCGGACCTTTGTACACGTCTCCACCACGGATACAAAAGAGCTGCCCATCTGGGCTACAGGCTATTTTGCTAATATTGTTAATCTTTCCCAATAAGATTGCTCTCTCCTTATAACGATCTTGAATATGCCGGGGTGGTAAACCGATTTGGAAAGCGAAATCCTGAGTCACTGCCAGAAGGAGTGTGTCTAGAATCAAATGACAACTCAAATAAGATTACTAAGTAAGTACAGAATAAAACATCTAATATCTTGTATCTGCTATTGTAAACTTATATGGTCAGGGATCTTACTCATTCACCATGTATTGTATCCCCAAATTATTTCCCTTTGATTGTATAACTCTATGATCAGAATTTATAGTCATCCCTCCTTTCGTATCTTCTCTTACTTTAAATAGATACTTATCTCCTATTTGTGAGATTTTCAGTTATGCTTTGTTTATCTATTTATTTATTTAGTTTTATTTAATTTCTTTTGTTAATTTATCATAGCTAAAATGAAGGGGCATAATTGCTTGAGGAGAATTTCACAGAATCTATACAAAGCTTTCTTGGCTTTCTGAGGAGCCCCAGATGACACAATCAGGAAACTTATGTGTAGAATTCCCATTCAAGTCTATGAAAATTCCGGGAATATGTTTCCTGATTATGTCATCTCGGGGCAAGTTTCAGCCTACAAGATTGCCTGGGAGTTATAAATATATTCTTTCTGGATTTCATGTCCAAATCTGATGTTTTTGTGATTAATCTTGAGAGTGAATCGGTACAGGAGCATGGGCTCTTTTGACAGTAAGTGGTCCTTGCTCCTGTACCTGCTGTATATATAGCATAGGGGTTAATTGAGGGGAGTCTTTACCCTTGGTACCTCAAGGTATGAGTAAAATGAATAGGTGATTTAATAAAAGATTGTAAAATCGAGACAAAATCGAGAATACATAAACAATTGTCATGGGACCCTCATTCTCAAATGAATGTGCGCATTACTTACATACATACAACAGATTGTGACACATAAAATGCAAATAAACTAATTAAAAAGGTGAGTAAGATATATAAAATAATGAGATATGTGCACTTTGCAATAATGCAATGCACTTTACTATACTATATTGAAAGAGTTGTCCAGTGAAAAACAACGCATCCCCCTATCCACAGGATAAAGGATAGAGGGAAGGGGGGTTCCAACCGCTTGGAGTCTCCATGATCTCCACCAGGGGCCCCAGCTCTCTAAGAGAGCATGTTCTGCAGACAACACCCATTCCATTAACCCCTTAAGGACCGGGTTTTTTCCATTTTTGCATTTTCGTTTTTTTGCTCCTTACCTTTAAAAAATCATAACTCTTTCAATTTTGCACCTAAAAATCCATATGATAGCTTATTTTTTGCGCCACCAATTCTACTTCAGTCAATTTGCCCAAAAATCTATGGTGAAACGGGAAAAAAAAATCATTGTGCGACAAAATTGAAAAAAAAAACGCTGTTTTGTAACTTTTGGGGGCTTCCGTTTCTACGTAGTACATTTTTCAGTAAAAATGACACCTTATATTTATTTTATAGGTCCATACGATTAAAATGATACCCTACTTATATAGGTTTGATTTTGTCGTACTTCTGGAAAAAATCATAACTTCATGCAGGAAAATTAATACGTTTAAAATTGTCATCTTCTGACCCATATAACTTTTTTATTTTTCCGTGTATGGGGCGGTATGAGGGCTCATTTTTTGCACCGTGATCTGAAGTTTTTAACGGTACCATTTTTGCATTGATAGGACTTATTGATCGCTTTTTATTCATTTTTAAATTTTGGACTTTGGAATTTTTTTGCGCGCACGTCATTGACCGAGTGGTTTAATTAATTATATATTTTTATAATTCGGACCTTTCTGCACGCGGTGATACCACATATGTTTATTTTTATTTTTATTTACACTGTGTTTTTTTTTTTTTTTTTGGAAAAGGGGGGTGATTTTAATAGGGGAGGAGTTAAATGATCTTTATTCACTTTTTTTCCCACTTTTTTTTTGCAGTGTTATAGGTCCCATAGGGACCTATAACACTGCACACACTGATCTCTTATACTGATCATTGTTATCCCATAAGGACCTATAACACTGCACACACTGATCTCTAACACTGATCATTGTTATCCCATAGGGACCTATAACACTGCACATACTGATCTCTAACACTGATCATTGTTATCCCATAGGGACCTATAACACTGCACACACTGATCTCTTATACTGATCATTGTTATCCCATAGGGACCTATAACACTGCACACACTGATCTTCATCATTGATCACTGGTTTCTCATAAGAAACCAGTGATCAACGATTCTGCTGCATGACTGCTCATGCCTGGGTCTCAGGCACTGAGCAGTCATTCGGCGATCGGACAGCGAGGAGGCAGGTAGAGGCCCTCCCGCTGTCCTGTAAGCTGTTCGGGATGCCGCGATTAGCTGCGGCTATCTCGAAAAGCCCGACTGAGCTAGCCGGCAACTTTCACTTTCGCTTTTAGCCACACGGCTCAGCTCTGAGCGCGCGGTTAAAGGGTTAATAGCACGCGGCGCCGCGATCGGCGCTGCGCGCTATTAGAGGCGGGTCCCGGCTTCACTATGATGCCGGGCCCGCCGTGATATGACGCGGGGTTACTGTGTAACCCTGTATTATATCAGGAGAGCAGGACCAGGGACGTACCAGTACGTCCTTGGTCCTTAAGGGGTTAAAAAGGTATTCAATAAAAAAAAAAACTTTCTGGCTCCAGAAAGTTAAACAGATTTGTAAATAACTTCTATTAAAAAAAAATCTTAATCCTTGCAGTACCTATCAGCTGCTGAAGTTGAGTTGTTCTTTCCTGTCTAAGTGCTTTCTGATGACACCTGTCTCGGAAGCTGTCCAGAGAAGGAGCGAATCCCCATAGAAAACCTCTAATGCTCCGGACAGTTCCTGAGACAGACAGAGGTGTCAGCAGAGAGCACTTTGGTCAGACAGAAAATAACAACCCAGCTATTGGAAGGATTAAGGTTTTTTTAATAGAAGTAATTCACCAATCTGATTAACTTTCTGTAGCCAGTTGATCTAAAAAAAAATTTTTTTTTTCCTGTAATACCCCTTTAATTTCTAAGGACTTAGGCCCCTTACAATCATACCACCGCGTATACGGAAAAATGAAAAAATTATAGGGGTCAGAAGAGGACAATTTTAAACATATATATTTTGTTATAAAAAAAGTTTGACTCTTTTAAAAAGCAGTACAATAAAAGAAGAGCATGTAAACAGGGATATTGTTTTAACCCCTTAAGGACACATGATGTTCTCATACGTCTCCATGTCCGAGTCCTTACGGACACATGACGTATGAGAACGTCATGTGCTTTACCGGCCCCCCGCAACCATCTGGAGCGGAGCCGGCGCCCGATGCCTGCTGAAATCGATCAGCAGGCATCGGGGCATATCGCCCAGGGGGGTCATTTCAGACGAGCGATGCGCTGCGATTCCGTTCCCCGCCGCTCGCCGGGCGGGGATCGGAGCCGGATGTCTGCTGATTTCTATCAGCAGACATCCCAGCAGTGTGTCGGAGGAGGTCCGGAGGACCTCCTATACCGGCGATCACTGCAGGACGCCGGTAACTACTTAACGGTGTTCTGCAGCGGTTCCGGGTCATCAGGGTCACGTGTGACCCTGTGACCTGGATATAGATGGTGACTGGTGGTGTAGTATACACCACCAATCACCATCCATGCTGTACTGGGGGCTAGCATTGTGGCCACCCCCCTCAGTACAGTTGTGATTGGGTGGCCAAAGTGGCCACACCAATCACAATGTAATGGGAGGGGATCTGGTGGGCTAGGAGCATGTTGCTCCGTTCTGCCCGCCATTTCACAGAGATCTGGCGAGCAGGACGGAGCCCCGTGCTGCCCACCATCCCCTCAGTTAAAAAAAAGTGCTCCTTGCCCCCTTTCTGTGGTCCCTTGGCACAGAAATCCCCAGAGATAGCTTTAGATTAGGTAGGGACAGGTTATGGTTAAAAAAAAAAAAGTTTTACATTTTTTTTTTCGGCGTACATCAGTGGGTGTCCATGGGTCCGTAGCACCTTTAGCTGCGTGACCCTGGCCCTGCTGGGTTGCTGCGGTCTGCCGCCAGCCTTTTTTTTGGCGCAGATGTTTTTTTTTGCACTAAGCGTGTGTGCGGACCCTTTTAGTTATAAAAGAGCGGTCCACCACCGTTTGTTAAAGCCCACCCACCGCTGATCAGTCCCGTAGTACTGATCAGCGTATATTTTTGTGGTGCCGGCACTTTTTTCGGGTTTTCTAGCGTGTTTTTGCATCCATAGGCGGTTCGTGCCACCAGTAGCAGGCGTTTACTGTGTGGCCGGACCTTACCTGTGTGTGCGGCGTGCCTCACCGCTGTCAGTGATTTATCACTGATCAGCGTTTTTTTTTGTGGTAAAGGCACTTTTTTCGGTTAACGCGTATTTTTTTTTGCACCCATAGGCGGTCCGTGCCACCAGTAGCAGGCGTGTACTGTGTGGACGGACCATACCTGTGTGTGCAGCCTGTCCCACCGCTGTCGGTGATTTATCACTGATCAGTGTTTTTTCTTTGGTTCAGGCGGGTGCATTTTTTTCGGGGTAAAGCGTTTTTTTTTATTTAATTTTTCGTTTTTTTTTTGTGTGGGGGTCTGTGTACAAGCCACCAGCCACTGTTCTGAGCTGAGTGGCCGGACTCCCCACTGACTTCTGCGCCCCCTGCTGCCACAAGCGCTAATCAGTGCACACACCACTGATTAGATTAACGCTTTTTTTTATTGGCGCAGGGTTTTTTTTTGCACTAGAAGTCCCCCCTTTTTTTTTAAAAAGTCCCCTTTTTATTTTATATTTTTTTCTGTTAGGGCGGGTTAGTTTAGTTTAGTTAGGTTAGGTTAGGGAGGGTTAGGGCGGGTTAGGGAGGTAGTATCGCACCACACGCAGCACACACACCAATAAAGTTTTCCCCCCTACACACACATACCCGTATCCCCATTAGAGTAGGGAAATGGCCCGCAGAGTGTTTTCGGCGGAGGAGGCATATGACCTAATTGCCTCCGACTCTGAAAGCATCTCAGAGGACGATGAAGACCCCACCTTCCTTATTTCATCGTCCTCCTCATCATCTAGTTCAGATGATGAGCCACCAAGGCGGCGAACTCGCCGCCATGCGGTGCCGCAAACCTCCTCTGCCCTTGACCCTGTGCCCCATGCTAGTATGAGTCCCCCTGGCGCTCATACTAGTGAAGCCCCCCTGCCAAGGTCACTGGTACCTCGTACCGGAGAACTTTACTGGGCGTAGCCAGCGGACCACGAGCCCGTGATTCCTGAGTTTGTTGGCGACTCAGGAATCAAAATTAACATCGCCGGGTTCACTGAAAAGGACTTCTTCGGTCATTTTTTCAGTGACGACTTTGTTAATTTGATGGCTAGATAAAGGTTACCACCTTTACGTGGATAACTTTTGTACTAGTATCCCTCTCTTTTCATCCCTCACCGCCAGATCCACGGTCGCTTGTGGGACAGTCCGAAAGAATGAAAGAGGCCTTCCGCCCCATCATTCCCTACATGCTCCTTTCCCCCGGGGTGAGTCTCGTGCCTTTTCCCATGAGAACCTGTTGTTGGTCCGGTATAAGGACAAGAGGGATGTCCTTATGCTCACCACAATTCATGGGAATGGCAGCACCCCTGTCCCTGTGCGAGGTACCGCTGGACCGGTCCTCAAGCCCGATTGTATTCTGGACTACAATCGGTATATGGGGGGAGTTGATCTTTCTGATCAAGTCCTAAAGCCATATAACAACATGCGGAAAACACGCGTATGGTATAAAAAGGTTGTGGTCTACATGGTACAGGTTGCCATGTACAATTCTTTTATACTGTACCAGAACGCTGGCAACACAGGGACATACCTGGAGTTCCAAGAGGTAGTTCTAAAGGCCCTCATCTTTGGTGACCGCCAAAGAGCGGGTCAGAGCACCTCTGGAACTTTAGGTCCCCGGATCGTCCCCGGCCAACACACTTTCCAGGTGTGATCCCCAACACTAGAAGGTCGGGACGAACCCAGAAAAGATGCAGAGTGTGTCACAGGAAGGGGAGACGGAGGAACACCACCACTCAGTGTGACACTTGCCCCGATCATCGGGGCCTCTGCATAGGCTGCTTCAGGGAGTATCACACTTCCATGGAGTACTAAATTTTCCATCCTTTGCCCTAAATTTCATTCCCCAGAATTCGGCTCCAATGTACCAGTCCAGGGTACATTATCTACCAAATTTTATACCAAAATACCCTACCCCCAAAAAATCAAACCCAAAACCTCTTTCCCAATGCCCCTCATAATATCTTTGTTCCCCAAAAAATGGGTCATGGGACACAGAGTCAACAGCATTGGAGGTTTGCAGTTGCCTCAAATGCGCAACGCTCTCTCTCCCCACCTGAGCGGGTTGCACATTTGAGATAACAGAATAGGGACGGCCCCACACATCCCCTTCCCAGAATGATGATTCAGAGTATAGGGTTTGGGGCGGGCATCATTTTTACTTTTGGCTGTACTCTGGGTCATCATTCTGGGAAAATAATTGGCATATCAGTACTAAAATTGCAATTTTCTTCCCCCCCCCCCCCCCCCCCATAGTACTCTTCATTCATTCCTGGAAAATAAATGAAGGGAACACCCGTCTGTTCCAAATCTCCACTTCTCCCTATACACCTTCCCTAGGGGGTGTACTGTTTGTAATAATCTCACATGTGGGTGTTCCTTTCTTGTATTTTCCTCTGAATGTATGAAACTGTTAGGTCCGTAACAAACATCCGCCTCAAATGCGAAGAGTTCTCGCTGAGCTCTGTCGTATTTCCAGGCGACAATTCGGAGTCACATGTTAGTTGTTCCCAGAAAAATGAAGCAGAGCATAGGTTGAAAATTGCAATTTTCAAAAGCTACCCTTCATCCATTCCTGGAAAATAAATTTAGGAAACACCTGTGCATTAAAAATGTCCTCTTTACCCCTATACCCATTCCTCAGGGTAGGTACTTTCTGTAATGGTGTCACATGTGGGTGTTTCATTTTTGTATTTTCCTCTGAATGTATGTAACCGTCAGCTACTGATATGCCAAAGGCCACAAATACAAAGTGACCTCTATGACTTCTGAGCCTTGTTGTGCGCCCGTCCAGCACGTTACCCCATATGTGGATGTATTTTTATAGTCAGGGGGAAAAGCCCTCCAAAATTTGTAACCCAATTTTTCATATTACTCCTTGTGAAAATGTTAATAATTGGGTAACCCCAGCATTTTACTGTAAAAAAATCTAATCTTTCAATTTATGGCCCACTTTTCAAAAAACCTGTGAGGTGTTAGTTCCCACTGTACCCCTTGTTATTGTTACGCCGAGCGCTCCAGGTCCCCGCTCCTCCCCGAAGCGCTCGCTACACTCTCGCTATTGCAGCGCTCCGGTCAGATCCACTGACCCGGTGCGCTGCGATCCTGCCTCCAGCCGGGATGCGATTCGCGATGCGGGTGGCGCCCGCTCGCGATGCGCACCCCGGCTCTCGTACCTGACTCGCTCTCCGTCGGTCCTGTCCCGGCGCGCGCGGCCCCGCTCCCTAGGGCGCGCGCGCCGGGTCTCTGCGATTTAAAGGGCCACTGCGCCGCTGATTGGCGCAGTGGTTCTAATTAGTGTGTTCACCTGTGCACTCCCTATGTATACCTCACTTCCCCTGCACTCCCTCGCCGGATCTTGTTGCCATTGTGCCAGTGAAAGCGTTTCCTTGTGTGTTCCTAGCCTGTGTTCCAGACCTCCTGCCGTTGCCCCTGACTACGATCCTTGCTGCCTGCCCCGACCTTCTGCTACGTCCGACCTTGCTTCTGTCTACTCCCTTGTACCGCGCCTATCTTCAGCAGTCAGAGAGGTTGAGCCGTTGCTAGTGGATACGACCTGGTCACTACCGCCGCAGCAAGCTCATCCCGCTTTGCGGCGGGCTCTGGTGAACACCAGTAGTGACTTAGAACCGGTCCACTAGCACGGTCCTCGCCAATCCCTCTCTGGCACAGAGGATCCACCTTCTGCCAGCCGGCATCGTGACAGTAGATCCGGCCATGGATCCCGCTGAAGTTCCTCTGCCAGTTGTCGCCGACCTCACCACGGTGGTCGCCCAGCAGTCACAACAGATAGCGCAACAAGGCCACCAGCTGTCACAACTGACCGTGATGCTACAGCAGCTACTACCACAGCTTCAGCAATCATCTCCTCCGCCAGCTCCTGCACCTCCTCCGCAGCGAGTGGCCGCTTCAGGCCTACGACTATCCTTTCCGGATAAATTTGATGGGGACTCTAAATTTTGTCGTGGCTTTCTTTCTCAATGTTCCCTGCACTTGGAGATGATGTTGGACCAGTTTCCTACTGAAAGGTCTAAGGTGGCTTTCGTAGTCAGCCTTCTGTCTGGAAAAGCTCTGTCATGGGCCACACCGCTCTGGGACCGCAATGACCCCGTCACTGCCTCCGTACACTCCTTCTTCTCGGAAATTCGAAGTGTCTTTGAGGAACCTGCCCGAGCCTCTTCTGCTGAGACTGCCCTGTTGAACTTGGTCCAGGGTAATTCTTCCGTTGGCGAGTACGCCGTACAATTCCATACTCTTGCTTCAGAACTATCCTGGAATAATGAGGCCCTCTGCGCGACCTTTAAAAAAGGCCTATCCAGCAACATTAAAGATGTTCTGGCCGCACGAGAAATCCCTGCTAACCTACATGAACTCATTCATCTAGCCACTCGCATTGACATGCGTTTTTCCGAAAGGCGTCAGGAGCTCCGCCAGGATATGGACTTTGTTCGCACGAGGCGTTTTTTCTCCCCGGCTCCTCTCTCCTCTGGTCCCCTGCAATCTGTTCCTGTGCCTCCCGCCGTGGAGGCTATGCAAGTTGACCGGTCTCGCCTGACACCTCAAGAGAGGACACGACGCCGCATGGAGAATCTCTGCCTGTACTGTGCCGGTACCGAACACTTCCTGAAGGATTGTCCTATCCGTCCTCCCCGCCTGGAAAGACGTACGCTGACTCCGCACAAAGGTGAGACAGTCCTTGATGTCTACTCTGCTTCTCCACGTCTTACTGTGCCTGTGCGGATATCTGCCTCTACCTTCTCCTTCTCTACTATGGCCTTCTTGGATTCCGGATCTGCAGGAAATTTTATCTTGGCCTCTCTCATCAACAGGTTCAACATCCCGGTGACCAGTCTCGCCAGACCCCTCTACATCAATTGTGTTAACAATGAAAGATTGGACTGTACCATACGTTTTCGCACGGAGCCCCTCCTAATGTGCATCGGACCTCATCACGAAAAAATTGAGTTTTTGGTCCTCCCCAATTGCACTTCTGAAATTCTCCTTGGACTACCCTGGCTTCAACACCATTCCCCAACCCTGGATTGGTCCACAGGGGAGATCAAGAGTTGGGGTACCTCTTGTTTCAAGGACTGCCTTAATCCGGTTCCCAGTACTCCCTGCCGTGACCCTGTGGTTCCCCCTGTAACCGGTCTCCCTAAGGCCTATATGGACTTTGCTGATGTATTTTGCAAAAAACAAGCTGAGACTCTACCTCCTCACAGGCCTTATGACTGTCCTATTGACCTCCTCCCGGGCACTACTCCACCCCGGGGCAGAATTTATCCTCTGTCCGCCCCAGAGACTCTTGCTATGTCTGAGTACATCCAGGAAAATTTAAAAAAGGGCTTTATCCGCAAATCCTCCTCTCCTGCCGGAGCTGGATTTTTCTTTGTGTCCAAAAAAGATGGCTCCCTACGTCCTTGCATTGACTACCGCGGTCTTAATAAAATCACGGTAAAGAACCGCTATCCTCTACCTCTTATCTCTGAACTCTTTGATCGCCTCCAAGGTGCCCACATCTTAACCAAACTGGACTTAAGAGGTGCTTATAATCTCATCCGCATCAGGGAGGGGGATGAATGGAAAACGGCATTTAACACTAGAGATGGACACTTTGAGTATCTGGTCATGCCCTTTGGCCTGTGCAACGCCCCTGCCGTCTTCCAAGACTTTGTTAATGAAATTTTTCGTGATCTCTTATATTCCTGTGTTGTTGTGTATCTGGACGATATTCTGATTTTTTCTGCCAACCTAGAAGAACACCGCCAACATGTCCGCATGGTTCTTCAGAGACTTCGTGACAATCAACTTTATGCCAAAATGGAGAAATGTCTGTTTGAATGTCAATCTCTTCCTTTCCTAGGATACTTGGTCTCTGGCCGGGGACTACAAATGGATCCAGACAAACTCTCTGCCGTCTTAGATTGGCCACGCCCCTCCGGACTCCGTGCTATCCAACGTTTTTTGGGGTTCGCCAATTATTACAGACAATTTATTCCTCATTTTTCCACCATTGTGGCCCCTATCGTGGCTTTAACCAAAAAGAATGCCAATCCTAAGTCATGGCCTCCTCAAGCGGAAGACGCCTTTAAACGGCTCAAGGCTGCCTTTTCTTCTGCTCCCGTGCTCTCCAGACCTGACCCATCTAAACCCTTCCTATTGGAGGTTGATGCCTCCTCAGTAGGAGCTGGAGCGGTTCTTCTACAAAAAAATTCTTCCGGGCATGCTGTTACTTGTGGTTTTTTTTCTAGGACCTTTTCTCCGGCGGAGAGGAACTACTCCATTGGGGATCGAGAGCTACTGGCCATTAAATTAGCACTTGAGGAATGGAGGCATCTGCTGGAGGGATCAAAATTTCCAGTTATTATTTACACCGATCACAAGAATCTCTCCTATCTCCAGTCTGCCCAACGGCTGAATCCTCGCCAGGCCAGGTGGTCTCTGTTCTTTGCCCGGTTTAATTTTGAAATTCACTTTCGCCCTGCCGATAAGAACATTAGGGCCGATGCTCTCTCTCGTTCCTCGGACGCCTCGGAAGTAGAGCTCTCTCCGCAACACATCATTCCTCCTGACTGCCTGATCTCCACTTCTCCAGCCTCCATCAGGCAAACTCCTCCAGGGAAGACCTTCGTCTCTCCACGCCAACGCCTCGGAATCCTCAAATGGGGTCACTCCTCCCATCTCGCAGGCCATGCGGGCATCAAGAAATCCGTGCAACTCATCTCTCGTTTCTATTGGTGGCCGACTCTGGAGACGGATGTTGTTGATTTTGTGCGGGCCTGCACTGTCTGTGCCCGGGATAAGACTCCTCGCCAGAAGCCCGCTGGTCTTCTTCATCCTCTGCCTGTCCCCGAACAGCCTTGGTCTCTGATTGGTATGGACTTTATTACAGACTTATCCCCATCCCGTGGCAACACTGTTGTTTGGGTGGTCGTTGATCGATTTTCCAAGATGGCACATTTTATTCCTCTTCCTGGTCTTCCTTCAGCGCCTCAGTTGGCAAATCAATTTTTTGTACACATTTTTCGTCTTCACGGGTTGCCCACGCAGATCGTCTCGGATAGAGGCGTCCAATTCGTGTCAAAATTCTGGAGGGCTCTCTGTAAACAACTCAAGATTAAATTAAACTTTTCTTCTGCTTATCATCCTCAGTCCAATGGGCAAGTAGAAAGAGTTAACCAGGTCCTGGGTGATTATTTACGGCATTTTGTTTCCTCCCGCCAGGATGACTGGGCAGATCTTCTACCATGGGCCGAATTCTCGTATAACTTCAGAGTCTCTGAGTCTTCTTCCAAATCCCCATTTTTCGTGGTGTACGGCCGTCACCCTCTTCCCCCCCTCCCTACTCCCTTGCCCTCTGGTTTGCCCGCTGTGGATGAAATAACTCGTGATCTTTCCACCATATGGAAAGAGACCCAAAATTCTCTCTTACAGGCTTCATCACGCATGAAGAAGTTTGCTGATAAGAAAAGAAGAGCTCCCCCCATTTTTTCTCCCGGAGACAAGGTATGGCTCTCCGCTAAATATGTCCGCTTCCGTGTTCCCAGCTACAAATTGGGACCACGCTATCTTGGTCCTTTCAAAATTTTGTGCCAGATTAATCCTGTCTCTTACAAACTTCTTCTTCCTCCTTCTCTTCGTATTCCTAATGCCTTTCACGTTTCTCTTCTTAAACCACTCATCATCAACCGTTTCTCTCCCAAACTTGTTTCTCCCACTCCTGTTTCCGGCTCCTCGGACATCTTCTCCGTAAAGGAGATACTGGCCTCCAAGAAGGTCAGAGGGAAAACCTTTTTTTTGGTCGATTGGGAGGGCTGTGGTCCTGAAGAGAGATCCTGGGAACCTGAGGACAATATCCTAGACAAAAGTCTGGTCCTCAGGTTCTCAGGCTCCAAGAAGAGGGGGAGACCCAAGGGGGGGGGGGGTACTGTTACGCCGAGCGCTCCGGGTCCCCGCTCCTCCCCGGAGCGCTCGCTACACTCTCGCTATTGCAGCGCTCCGGTCAGATCCACTGACCCGGTGCGCTGCGATCCTGCCTCCAGCCGGGATGCGATTCGCGATGCGGGTGGCGCCCGCTCGCGATGCGCACCCCGGCTCTCGTACCTGACTCGCTCTCCGTCGGTCCTGTCCCGGCGCGCGCGGCCCCGCTCCCTAGGGCGCGCGCGCGCCGGGTCTCTGCTATTTAAAGGGCCACTGCGCCGCTGATTGGCGCAGTGGTTCTAATTAGTGTGTTCACCTGTGCACTCCCTATGTATACCTCACTTCCCCTGCACTCCCTCGCCGGATCTTGTTGCCATTGTGCCAGTGAAAGCGTTTCCTTGTGTGTTCCTAGCCTGTGTTCCAGACCTCCTGCCGTTGCCCCTGACTACGATCCTTGCTGCCTGCCCCGACCTTCTGCTACGTCCGACCTTGCTTCTGTCTACTCCCTTGTACCGCGCCTATCTTCAGCAGTCAGAGAGGTTGAGCCGTTGCTAGTGGATACGACCTGGTCACTACCGCCGCAGCAAGACCATCCCGCTTTGCGGCGGGCTCTGGTGAACACCAGTAGTGACTTAGAACCGGTCCACTAGCACGGTCCTCGCCAATCCCTCTCTGGCACAGAGGATCCACCTTTTTTTTTGGGCTGTTATTGCACAATGGGGGCTTTATAAATGCACATGACCCCCGACTTCAATTACAACAAAATTTTCACTCCTTCTATTCTGAGCATTGTAGTGCGTCCACAGAGCAATTTACATCCACATATGGGGTATTTTTTTTTCTCAGATAAAATTGTTCTACAAATTTTGGGGGTCTATTACCAATGTGAAAATGAAACATTTGGGGTAACACTATCAATATAGTGCAAAAAAATCAAATTTTTCACTTTATGGCCCACTGTTCAAAAAACCGGTGTAAGTACTTACTGTAACACTGTTACGTTCCCCAAGGGGTCTAGTTTCCAAAATGTAATGCAATGTGTTTTTTTTTTTTTTTTTTTACTGTCCTTGCACCATAGGGGCTTCCTAAATGCGGCATGCCCCCAGAGCAAAATTTGTAACTCCTTCTGAGACCTGTAGTGCGCCAGCAGAGCACTTTTCACCCCCATATGGGGTGTTTTCTGAATCGGGAGAAATTGGGCTTCAAATTTTGGGGGGTATTTTCTGCTTTAACCCTTTGTAAAAATGTAAAATTTTTGGGAAACCAAGCATTTTAGGTAAAATTTATTCTTTTTTTTTTTTTTTTTACATATGCCAAAGTCGTGAAATCCCTGTGGGGTATTAAGGTTCACTTTACCCCTTGTTACGTTCCCCAAGGGGTCTTGTTTCCAAAATGGTATGCCATGTGTTTTTTTTTTTGCTGTCCTGGCACCATTGGGGCTTCCTAAATGCGGCATGCCCCCAGAGCAAAATTTGCTTCAAAAAAGCCAAATGTGACTCCTTCTCTTCTGAGACCTGTAGTGCGCCAGCAGAGCACTTTTCACCCCCATATGGGGTGTTTTCTGAATCAGGAGAAATTGGGCTTCAAATTTTGGGGGGTATTTTCTGCTTTAACCCTTTGTAAAAATGTAAAATTTTTGGGAAACCAACCATTTTAGGTAATTATTTTTTTTTTACATATGCCAAAGTCGTGAAACCCCTGTGGGGTATTAAGGTTCACTTTACCCCTTGTTACGTTCCCCAAGGGGTCTTGTTTCCAAATTGTTATGCCATGTGTTTTTTTTTTGCTGTCCTGGCACCATAGGGGCTTCCTAAATGCGGCATGCCCCCAGAGCAAAATTTGCTTCAAAAAAGCCAAATGTGACTCCTTCTCTTCTGAGACTTGTAGTGCACCAGCAGAGCACTTTTCACCCCCATATGGGGTGTTTTCTGAATCGGGAGAAATTGGGCTTCAAATTTTAGGGGGTATTTTCTGCTTTAACCCTTTGTAAAAATGTAACATTTTTGGGAAACCAAGCATTTTAGGTAAAATGTATTCTTTTTTTTTACATATGCCAAAGTTGTGAAACCCCTGTGGGGTATTAAGGTTCACTTTACCCCTTGTTACGTTCCCCAAGGGGTCTAGTTTCCAAAATGGTATGCCATGGGTTTTTTTTTTTTGCTGTCCTGGCACCATAGGGGCTTCCTAAATGCGGCATGCCCCCAGAGCAAAATTTGCTTCAAAAAAGCCAAATGTGACTCCTTCTCTTCTGAGACCTGTAGTGCGCCAGCAGAGCACTTTTCACCCCCATATGGGGTGTTTTCTGAATCGGGAGAAATTGGGCTTCAGATTTTGGGGGGTATTTTCTGCTTTAACCCTTTGTAAAAATGTAAAATTTTTGGGAAACCAAGCATTTTAGGTAAAATGTTTTATTTTATTTTTTTACATATGCCAAAGTCGTGAAACCCATGTGGGGTATTAAGGTTCACTTTACCCCTTGTTACGTTCCCCAAGGGGTCTAGTTTCCAAAATGGTATGCCATGTGTTTTTTTTTTGCTGTTTTGGCACCATAGGGGCTTCCTAAATGTGGCATGCCCCCAGAGCAAAATTTGCTTAAAAAAAGCCAAATGTGACTCCTTCTCTTCTGGGACCTGTAGTGCGCCAGCAGAGCACTTTTCACCCCCGTATGGCATATTTTCTGAATCGGGAGAAATTGGGCTTTAAATTTTGGGGGGTATTTTCTGCTTTAACCCTTTGTAAAAATGTAAAATGTCTGGGAAACCAAGCATTTTAGATAATTTTGTTAAATTTTTTTACATTTGCAAAAGTCGTGAAACCCCTGTGGGGTATTAAGGCTCACTTAATTCCTTGTTACGTTCCTCAAGGGGTCTAGTTTCCAAAATGGTATGGCATGTGGGGGGTTTTAGCTGTTCTAGCATCATAGGGGCTTCCTAAATGCAACATGCCCCCCAAAAACCATTTCAGAAAAATGTACTCTACAAAATCCCCTTGTCGCTCCTTCGCTTCTGAGCCCTCTACTGCGCCCGCCGAACAATTAACATAGACATATGAGGTATGTGCTTACTCAAGAGAAATTGGGCTACAAACACAAGTAAAAATGTTCTCCTTTTACCCCTTGTAAACATTCAAAAATTGGGTCTACAAGAATATGCGAGTGTAAAAAATTAAGATTTTGAATTTTCTCCTTCACTTTGCAGTTATTCCTGTGAAACACCTAAAGGGTTAACACACTTACTGAATGTCATTTTGAATACTTTGGGGGGTGTAGTTTTTATAATGGGGTCATTTATGGGGTATTTCTAATATGAAGACCCTTCAAATCCACTTCAAACCTGAACTGGTCCCTGAAAAATATTGAGTTTGAAAATTTTGTGAAAATTTGGAAAATTGCTGCTGAACTTTGAAGCCCTCTGGTGTCTTCCAAAAGTAAAAACACGTCAATTTTATGATGCAAACATAAAATAAACATATTGTATATGTGAGAACAGAAGAAGTAATGGAATTCTCAGCTCACCCTCCAGGGCCCCAGGCGCACGGACTGTGCGAGGCAGCACCACTAAAGCAAAACAAAAAAACTGGATGTCCAGCGCCAAGATTTGTGCAAAACAGATTATTTAATGCTTAAAATGCCATAGCAGGGGTCATAAGGTAACGCGTTTCAGGTGCATTAGCACCCTTAATCGTACATAAGATAAAACCACATTTGTCTAGGTATATATAGAGGAAATGACATGGTTCTCCCAGGTGGAAGGATGGGGTGATTGCTCACATGACCAACCTCCTGGAGTTCAGGCATTAACCCCTTACAACCACAAACTAAAATATACATAGTATAACATACAAGAGTATTAGTTAAGACAAAAGTACACATTTGAGGGCATACATATATTGCAAGGAGTAAAGAACTTATTTAATGTGGAAAAATTATTCAATTCTTAAATATGCATTCATATGTATGCAACCTAAAGTGTGTAAAAAACACACACATGTCAAGGAAACCTGTGTGAATAGGTCACAATCACTTCAAAAAGGATTTTGAGGAAAGATATGCATGGTTATATAGATATATTAAATAGAATTTCTGTTAAATTAACAAAATATATATATAGAAAAATATATTTTATATAATACAAAAATAAACACAGATGCATCTCCCACTATTATTTAAGCCCGATTTTTGGACTCCAAAATGCTGCTATATTAGACATGGTATGTCTGTAGTGTATATAGAAAATTATCTATTAAATTGTAGCAAAAAAGTATAGCAAGAATAGTAACAGATGAATAACGAAACCATATATGAATATATGGATACAGATATAATATCTGCTACTTCCAAAATCGTAAGGGCAAAAACTGCAGAAAACTATAGCAAAAAGAACTATCAACAAAAGATTGTCTTAATATAATATTTAATACTGATTTGATATTCAATAATATAGAATAACATCTTGTCTTTTGTTTAAACCCTGAGGCGCCCTGGTCCCCAATTTGATGATCCATTAAACCTCACGGTTCAACAATTTCTGTCTATGATTACCGCCGCGTTTGGGCAAGAAAACTTTTTCAATGGCAGATAAACTAATAGAGGAAAAATCTCCGTTGTGGTGTTGGGCACAATGCAGTGATACAGATGAAACACTTCTAGAATTAAAGTGAGGTATATCTGATAAATGTTTCCTGATACGGGTTTTGAGACTATTAGTAGTGCACCCCACATACTGTACTTTGCACGTCACACACGACAGGAGATACACCACGTATTTAGTATTACAGTTGATATATTGTCTGATATTATATGTCGCTCCTGTTGCGTATGACGTAACTACAGATGTGGGGGACAAAATGTTACAGCAGATGCAACGGGTGTGCCCGCATCTGTAAATACCTTCAGTTTTCAACCAGGTAAGTGAGATTGTGTTTTGGGAGGAAAAAAGTGATGGTGAAATAGTCTTGCCGAGTGTGGGAGCACGTTTAGCCACACACCGAAAACCTGCATGCATAGTATCTGAAAGCTGAGGGTCAGATGAAATCAATGGGATGTATTTTTTTATGATGTTACAAATCTGTGGAAATTGAAGACTATATTGCTTGGAAAAAACTATTGGTTTAGAGGTGCTATTATCTGTTATTCTGGGGTGTTGGCTTTTAAGAAGACGATCTCGGTTCCTGGATCGGGCAATGTTTTCTGCACGATCCAGTGACCACTGCGGATACCCTCTATGGCGAAGGCGTTCAGATAACGCATTCATTTCAGACTGTTTTAAAGATTTTTTGAACTCCAATATGCTGAACTTACGCTTTACAGTCAATCATTGTATTTCTAACGTGTCTTTTTTGGATGTGACCATGAGGGGTGACACGGATTCTCAAAAAATTATATCTACCACCTATCGCAAAGATACTGCTGTGAATTCCATCTTACATGCACGTTTGTGTCACCCCCCACATGTCATCCATAACCTCCCAATTGGAGAAGCTATTCGAACCAGACGGAATTGCACTAGGGATATGGATTTTTCTGTTGAAATGAATGCGTTATCTGAACGCCTTCGCCATAGAGGGTATCCGCAGAGGTCACTGGATCGTGCAGACAACATTGCCCGATCCAGGAACCGAGATCGTCTTCTTAAAAGCCAACACCCCAGAATAACAGATAATAGCACCTCTAAACCAATAGTTTTTTCCACGCAATATAGTCTTCAATTTCCACAGATTTGTAACATCATAAAAAAATACATCCCATTGATTTCATCTGACCCTCAGCTTTCAGATACTATGCATGCAGGTTTTCGGTGTGTGGCTAAACGTGCTCCCACACTCGGCCAGACTATTTCACCATCACTTTTTTCCTCCCAAAACACAATCTCACCTACCTGGTTGAAAACTGTAGGTATTTACAGATGCGGGCACACCCGTGGCATCTGCTGTAACATTTTGTCCCCCACATCTGTAGTTACGTCATACGCAACAGGAGCGACATATAATATCAGACAATATATCAACTGTAATACTAAATACGTGGTGTATCTCCTGTCGTGTGTGACATGCAAAGTACAGTATGTGGGGTGTACTACTAATAGTCTCAAAACCCGTATCAGGAAACATTTATCAGATATACCTCATTTTAATTCTAGGAGTGTTTCATCTGTATCACTGCATTGTGCCCAACACCACAACGGAGATTTTTCCTCTATTAGTTTATCTGCCATTGAAAAAGTTTTCTTGCCCAAACGCGGCGGTAATCATAGACAGAAATTGTTGAACCGTGAGGTATACTGGATCATCAAATTGGGGACCAGGGCGCCTCAGGGTTAAAACAAAAGACAAGATGTTATTCTATATTATTGAATATCAAATCAGTATTAAATATTATATTAAGACAATCTTTTGTTGATAGTTCTTTTTGCTATAGTTTTCTGCAGTTTTTGCCCTTACGATTTTGGAAGTAGCAGATATTATATCTGTATCCATATATTCATATATGGTTTCGTTATTCATCTTTTATTATTCTTGCTATACTTTTTTGCTACAATTTAATAGATAATTTTCTACATACACTACAGACATACCATGTCTAATATAGCAGCATTTTGGAGTCCAAAAATCGGGCTTAAATAATAGTGGGAGATGCATCTGTGTTTATTTTTGTATTGTCACGATGCCGGCTGGCAGGTAGTGGATCCTCTGTGCCAGAGAGGGATTGGCGTGGACCGTGCTAGTGGATCGGTTCTAAGTCACTACTGGTTTTCACCAGAGCCCGCCGCAAAGCGGGATGGTCTTGCTGCGGCGGTAGTGACCAGGTCGTATCCACTAGCAACGGCTCAACCTCTCTGGCTGCTGAAGATAGGCGCGGTACAAGGGAGTAGACAGAAGCAAGGTCGGACGTAGCAGAAGGTCGGGGCAGGCAGCAAGGATCGTAGTCAGGGGCAACGGCAGGAGGTCTGGAACACAGGCTAGGAACACACAAGGAAACGCTTTCACTGGCACGATGGCAACAAGATCCGGCAAGGAAGTGCAGGGGAAGTGAGGTGATATAGGGAAGTGCACAGGTGATCAGACTAATTGGAACCACTGCGCCAATCAGCGGCGCAGTGGCCCTTTAAATCGCAAAGACCCGGCGCGCGCGCGCCCTAGGGAGCGGGGCCGCGCGCGCCGGGACAGGACCGACGGAGAGCGAGTCAGGTACGGGAGCCGGGGTGCGCATCGCGAGCGGGCGCTACCCGCATCGCGAATCGCATCCCGGCTGGAGGCGGTATCGCAGCGCCCCGGGTCAGTGGATCTGACCGGAGCGCTGCAGTGAGGAGAGTGTAGCGAGCGCTTTTTGGATGCCAGAATCTCTTTGACGGAGAAGATGTCCGAGGAGCCGGAAACAGGAGTGGGAGGAACAGATTTGGGAGAGAAACGGTTGATGATAAGTGGTTTAAGAAGAGAAACGTGAAAGGCATTAGGAATACGAAGAGAAGGAGGAAGAAGAAGTTTGTAAGAGACAGGATTAATCTGGCACAAAATTTTGAAAGGACCAAGATAGCGTGGTCCCAACTTGTAGCTAGGGACACGGAAGCGGACATATTTAGCGGAGAGCCATACCTTGTCTCCAGGGGAAAAAATGGGAGGAGCTCTTCTTTTCTTATCCGCGAACTTCTTCATGCGTGATGAAGCCTGTAAGAGAGAATTTTGGGTCTCTCTCCATATGATGGAAAGGTCACGAGAAATTTCATCCACAGCGGGCAGACCAGAGGGCAAGGGGGTAGGGAGGGGGGGAAGAGGGTGACGGCCGTACACCACGAAAAATGGGGATTTGGAGGAAGATTCAGAGACTCTGAAGTTATACGAGAATTCAGCCCATGGTAGAAGATCTGCCCAGTCATCCTGGCGGGAGGAAACAAAATGTCGTAAATAATCACCCAAGACCTGGTTAATTCTTTCTACTTGTCCATTGGATTGAGGATGATATGCAGAAGAAAAATTTAATTTAATCTTGAGTTGTTTACAGAGAGCCCTCCAGAATTTAGACACGAATTGGACGCCTCTATCCGAGACGATCTGCGTAGGCAACCCGTGAAGACGAAAAATGTGTACAAAAAATTGTTTAGCCAACTGAGGCGCTGAAGGAAGACCAGGAAGAGGGATGAAATGTGCCATTTTGGAGAATCGATCAACGACCACCCAAATAACAGTGTTGCCACGGGAAGGGGGTAAGTCAGTAATAAAATCCATACCAATCAGAGACCAAGGCTGTTCGGGGACAGGCAGAGGATGAAGAAAACCAGCGGGCTTCTGGCGAGGAGTCTTATCCCGGGCACAGATAGTGCAGGCTCGCACAAAGTCCACAACATCCGTCTCCAGAGTCGGCCACCAATAGAAGCGAGAGATGAGTTGCACAGATTTCTTGATGCCCGCATGACCTGCGAGATGGGAGGAGTGACCCCATTTGAGGATTCCGAGGCGTTGGCGTGGAGAAACAAAGGTCTTTCCTGGAGGAGTTTGCCTGATGGAGGCTGGAGAAGTGGAAATCAGGCAGTCAGGAGGAATGATGTGTTGCGGAGAGAGTTCAATTTCAGAAGCATCCGAGGAACGAGAGAGAGCATCGGCCCTAATGTTCTTATCGGCAGGCCGAAAGTGAATTTCAAAATTAAATCGGGCAAAGAACAGAGACCACCTGGCCTGGCGAGGATTCAGCCGTTGGGCAGACTGGAGATAGGAGAGGTTCTTGTGATCGGTGTAAATAATAACTGGAAACCTTGATCCCTCCAGCAGATGCCTCCATTCCTCAAGTGCTAATTTAATGGCTAGAAGCTCTCGATCCCCGATGGAGTAGTTCCTCTCCGCCGGAGAGAAGGTCCTAGAAAAAAAACCACAAGTAACAGCATGCCCGGAAGAATTTTTTTGTAGAAGGACAGCTCCAGCTCCCACTGATGAGGCATCAACCTCCAATAGGAAGGGTTTAGATGGGTCAGGTCTGGAGAGCACGGGAGCGGAAGAAAAGGCAGACTTGAGCCGTTTAAAGGCGTCTTCCGCTTGAGGAGGCCAAGACTTGGGATCGGCATTTTTTTTGGTTAAAGCCACGATAGGAGCCACAACGGTAGAAAAATGTGGAATAAATTGCCTGTAATAATTGGCGAACCCCAAAAAACGTTGGATAGCACGGAGTCCGGAGGGGCGTGGCCAATCTAAGACGGCAGAGAGTTTGTCTGGATCCATTTGTAGTCCCTGGCCAGAGACCAAGTATCCTAGGAAAGGAAGAGATTGGCATTCAAACAGACATTTCTCTATTTTGGCATAGAGTTGATTGTCACGAAGTCTCTGAAGAACCATACGGACATGCTGGCGGTGTTCTTCTAGATTGGCAGAAAAAATCAGGATATCGTCCAGATATACAACAACACAGGAGTATAAGAGATCACGAAAAATTTCATTAACAAAGTCTTGGAAGACGGCAGGGGCGTTGCACAGGCCAAAGGGCATGACCAGATACTCAAAGTGTCCATCTCTGGTGTTAAATGCCGTTTTCCATTCATCCCCCTCTCTGATGCGGATGAGATTATAAGCACCTCTTAAGTCCAGTTTGGTAAAGATGTGGGCACCTTGGAGGCGATCAAAGAGTTCAGAGATGAGGGGTAGGGGGTAGCGGTTCTTAACCGTGATTTTATTAAGACCGCGGTAGTCAATGCAAGGACCTAGGTAGCCATCTTTTTTGGACACAAAGAAAAATCCGGCTCCGGCAGGAGAGGAGGATTTACGGATAAAGCCCTTTTTTAAATTTTCCTGGACGTATTCAGACATGGCAAGAGTCTCTGGGGCGGACAGAGGATAAATTCTGCCCCGGGGTGGAGTAGTGCCCGGGAGGAGGTCGATAGGACAATCATAAGGCCTGTGAGGAGGTAGAGTCTCAGCTTGTTTTTTGCAAAAAACATCCGCAAAGTCCATATAGGCCTTAGGGAGGCCGGTTACAGGAGGAACCACAGAGTCACGGCAAGGGTTACTGGGAACCGGTTTTAGGCAGTCCTTGGAACAAGAGGGCCCCCAACTCTTGATCTCCCCAGTGGACCAATCCAGGGTTGGGGAATGAAGTTGAAGCCAGGGAAGTCCAAGGAGAATTTCAGAAGTGCAATTGGGGAGGACCAAAAGTTCAATCCTCTCGTGATGAGATCCGATGCACATTAGAAGGGGCTCCGTGCGGAAACGTATGGTACAGTCCAATCTTTCATTGTTTACACAATTGATGTAGAGGGGTCTGGCGAGACTGGTCACTGGGATGTTGAACCTGTTGACGAGAGAGGCCAAAATAAAATTTCCTGCAGATCCGGAGTCCAAGAAGGCCATAGTAGAGAAGGAGAAGGCAGAGGCAGATATCCGCACAGGCACAGTAAGACGTGGAGAAGCAGAGTAGACGTCAAGGACTGTCTCACCTTTGTGCGGAGTCAGCGTACGTCTTTCCAGGCGGGGAGGACGGATAGGACAATCCTTCAGGAAGTGTTCGGTACTAGCACAGTACAGGCAGAGATTCTCCATGCGGCGTCGTGTCCTCTCTTGAGGTGTCAGGCGAGACCGGTCGACCTGCATAGCCTCCACGGCGGGAGGCACAGGAACAGATTGCAGGGGACCAGAGGAGAGAGGAGCCGGGGAGAAGAAACGCCTCGTGCGAACAGAGTCCATATCCTGGCGGAGCTCCTGACGCCTTTCGGAAAAACGCATGTCAATGCGAGTGGCTAGGTGAATGAGTTCATGTAGATTAACAGGGATTTCTCGTGCGGCCAGAACATCTTTAATGTTGCTGGATAGGCCTTTTTTAAAGGTCGCGCAGAGGGCCTCATTATTCCAGGATAATTCTGAAGCAAGAGTACGGAATTGTACGGCATACTCGCCAACGGAAGAATTACCCTGGACCAGGTTCAAGAGGGCAGTCTCAGCAGAAGAGGCTCGGGCAGGTTCCTCAAAGACACTTCGGATTTCCGAGAAGAAGGAGTGTACAGAGGCAGTGACGGGGTCATTGCGGTCCCAGAGCGGTGTGGCCCAAGACAGGGCTTTTCCAGACAGAAGGCTGACTACGAAAGCCACCTTAGACCTTTCAGTGGGAAACTGGTCCGACATCATCTCCAAGTGCAGGGAACATTGGGAAAGAAAGCCACGGCAAAACTTAGAGTCCCCATCAAATTTATCCGGCAAGGATAGGCGTAGACCAGAAGCGGCCACTCGCTGCGGAGGAGGTGCAGGAGCTGGCGGACGAGATGATTGCTGAAGCTGTGGTAGTAACTGCTGTAGCATAACGGTCAGTTGAGACAGCTGTTGGCCTTGTTGCGCTATCTGTTGTGACTGCTGGGCGACCACCGTGGTGAGGTCAGCGACAACTGGCAGAGGAACTTCAGCGGGATCCATGGCCGGATCTACTGTCACGATGCCGGCTGGCAGGTAGTGGATCCTCTGTTCCAGAGAGGGATTGGCGTGGACCGTGCTAGTGGATCGGTTCTAAGTCACTACTGGTTTTCACCAGAGCCCGCCGCAAAGCGGGATGGTCTTGCTGCGGCGGTAGTGACCAGGTCGTATCCACTAGCAACGGCTCAACCTCTCTGGCTGCTGAAGATAGGCGCGGTACAAGGGAGTAGACAGAAGCAAGGTCGGACGTAGCAGAAGGTTGGGGCAGGCAGCAAGGATCGTAGTCAGGGGCAACGGCAGGAGGTCTGGAACACAGGCTAGGAACACACAAGGAAACGCTTTCACTGGCACGATGGCAACAAGATCCGGCAAGGAAGTGCAGGGGAAGTGAGGTGATATAGGGAAGTGCACAGGTGATCAGACTAATTGGAACCACTGCGCCAATCAGCGGCGCAGTGGCCCTTTAAATCGCAAAGACCCGGCGCGCGCGCGCCCTAGGGAGCGGGGCCGCGCGCGCCGGGACAGGACCGACGGAGAGCGAGTCAGGTACGGGAGCCGGGGTGCGCATCGCGAGCGGGCGCTACCCGCATCGCGAATCGCATCCCGGCTGGAGGCGGTATCGCAGCGCCCCGGGTCAGTGGATCTGACCGGAGCGCTGCAGTGAGGAGAGTGTAGCGAGCGCTCCGGGGAGGAGCGGGGACCCGGAGCGCTCGGCGTAACATGTATTATATAAAATATATTTTTTCTATATATAGATTTTGTTAATTTAACAGAAATTCTATTTAATACATCTATATAACCATGCATATCTTTCCTCAAAATCCTTTTTGAAGTGATTGTGACCTATTCACACAGGTTTCCTTGACATGTGTGCGTTTTTACACACTTTAGGTTGCATACATATGAATGCATATTTAAGAATTGAATAATTTTTCCACATTAAATAAGTTCTTTACTCCTTGCAATATATGTATGCCCTCAAATGTGTACTTTTGTCTTAACTAATACTCTTGTATGTTATACTATGTATATTTTAGTTTGTGGTTGTAAGGGGTTAATGCCTGGACTCCAGGAGTGTCACGATGCCGGCTGGCAGGTAGTGGACCCTCTGTGCCAGAGAGGGATTGGGGTGGACCGTGCTAGTGGACCGGTTCTAAGCCACTACTGGTTTTCACCAGAGCCCGCCGCAAAGCGGGATGGTCTTGCTGCGGCGGTAGTGACCAGGTCGTATCCACTAGCAACGGCTCACCTCTCTGGCTGCTGAAGATAGGCGCGGTACAAGGGAGTAGGCAGAAGCAAGGTCGGACGTAGCAGAAGGTCGGGGCAGGCAGCAAGGATCGTAGTCAGGGGCAACGGCAGAAGGTCTGGAAACACTGGCAAGGGACACACAAGGAACGCTTTCACTGGCACTAAGGCAACAAGATCCGGCAAGGGAGTGCAAGGGAAGTGAGGTAATATAGGGAGTGCACAGGTGATAACTCTAATTGGAACCACTGCGCCAATCAGCGGCGCAGTGGCCCTTTAAATCGCAGAGACCCGGCGCGCGCGCGCCCTAGGGAGCGGGGCCGCGCGCGCCGGGACAGAACAGACGGGGAGCGAGTCAGGTAGGAGAGCCGGGGTGCGCATCGCGAGCGGGCGCTACCCGCATCGCGAATCGCATCCCGGCTAGCAGCAGGATCGCAGCGCCCCGGGTCAGAGGACGTGACCGGGGTGCTGCAGCGGAGGAGGTGAAGCGAGCGCTCCGGGGAGGAGCGGGGACCCGGAGCGCTCGGCGTAACAGTACCCCCCCCCTTGGGTCTCCCCCTCTTCTTGGAGCCTGAGAACCTGAGGAGCAGACTTTTGTCAAGGATGTTGTCCTCAGGTTCCCAGGATCTCTCTTCAGGACCACAACCCTCCCAGTCTACTAAAAAAAAATTTTTTCCTCTGACCTTTTTGGCAGCCAAAATCTCCTTGACCGAGAAGACGTCCGAGGAGCCGGAAACAGGAGTGGGAGGAACAGATTTGGGAGAAAAACGGTTGAGGATGAGTGGTTTGAGAAGAGAGTCGTGAAAGGCATTAGGGATACGAAGAGAAGGAGGAAGAAGAAGTTTATAAGAGACAGGATTAATTTGACACAGAATTTTGAAAGGACCAAGATAGCGTGGTCCCAACTTGTAGCTAGGGACACGGAAGCGGACATATTTAGCGGAGAGCCATACCTTGTCTCCAGGGGAAAAAACGGGGGGAGCTCTTCTTTTCTTATCCGCGAACCTCTTCATGCGTGAAGAAGCCTGTAAGAGAGAATTTTGGGTCTCTCTCCATATAATGGAAAGGTCACGAGAAATTTCATCCACAGCGGGCAGACCAGAGGGCAAGGGGGTAGGGAGGGGGGGAAGAGGGTGACGGCCGTACACCACGAAAAATGGGGATTTGGAGGAAGATTCAGAGACCCTGAAGTTATACGAGAATTCGGCCCATGGAAGGAGATCTGCCCAGTCATCCTGGCGGGAGGAAACAAAATGTCGCAAATAATCACCCAGGATCTGGTTAATTCTTTCTACTTGTCCATTGGACTGGGGATGATATGCAGAGGAAAAATTTAATTTAATCTTGAGTTGTTTACAGAGAGCTCTCCAGAATTTAGACACGAATTGGACCCCTCTATCCGAGACAATCTGCGTAGGCAACCCGTGAAGACGAAAAATGTGTACAAAAAATTGTTTAGCCAACTGAGGCGCAGAAGGAAGACCAGGAAGAGGAATGAAATGTGCCATTTTGGAGAATCGATCAACGACCACCCAAATAACGGTGTTGCCACGGGAAGGGGGTAAATCAGTAATAAAATCCATACCAATCAGAGACCAAGGCTGTTCGGGGACAGGCAGAGGATGAAGAAAACCAGCGGGCTTCTGGCGAGGAGTCTTATCCCGGGCACAGATAGTGCAGGCTCGCACAAAGTCCCCAACATCCGTCTCCAGAGTTGGCCACCAATAGAAGCGGGAGATGAGTTGCACAGATTTCTTGATGCCCACATGACCTGCGAGATGGGAGGAGTGACCCCATTTGAGGATTCCGAGGCGTTGGCGTGGAGAAACAAAGGTCTTTCCTGGAGGAGTCTGTCTGATGGAGGCAGGAGAAGTGGAGATCAGGCAGTCAGGTGGAATGATGTGTTGCGGAGGGAGATCAACTTCTGAGGCATCCGAGGAACGAGAGAGAGCATCGGCTCTAATGTTCTTATCGGCAGGACGAAAGTGAATCTCAAAATTAAATCGGGCAAAGAACAGAGACCACCGGGCCTGGCGAGGATTCAGCCGTTGGGCCGACTGGAGGTAGGAGAGGTTCTTGTGGTCGGTGTAGATAATAACAGGAAATCTTGATCCCTCCAGCAGATGCCTCCATTCCTCAAGTGCTAATTTAATGGCTAGAAGTTCTCGATCCCCGATGGAGTAGTTCCTCTCCGCTGGAGAGAAGGTCCTAGAGAAAAAACCACAAGTGACAGCATGCCCGGAAGGATTTTTTTGTAGAAGAACAGCTCCAGCTCCTACTGAGGAGGCATCAACCTCCAATAGGAAGAGTTTGGAAGGGTCAGGTCTGGAGAGCACGGGAGCCGAAGAAAAGGCAGACTTGAGTTGTTTAAAGGAGTCTTCTGCTTGAGGAGGCCAGGACTTGGGATCAGCATTTTTCTTGGTTAAAGCCACGATAGGAGCCACAATGGTAGAAAAATGTGGAATAAATTGCCTGTAATAATTGGCGAACCCCAAAAAGCGTTGGATAGCACGGAGTCCGGAGGGGCGTGGCCAATTTAAGACGGCAGAGAGTTTGTCTGGATCCATCTGTAGTCCCTGGCCAGAGACCAAATATCCTAGAAAAGGAAGAGATTGGCATTCAAACAGACATTTCTCAATTTTGGCATAGAGTTGGTTGTCACGAAGTCTCTGAAGAACCATACGGACATGCCGGCGGTGTTCCTCTAGATTGGCAGAAAAAATTAGGATATCGTCCAGATATACCACAACACAGGAGTATAATAGATCACGAAAAATTTCATTGACAAAGTCTTGGAAGACGGCAGGGGCATTGCACAGTCCAAAGGGCATGACCAGATACTCAAAGTGTCCATCTCTGGTGTTAAATGCCGTTTTCCACTCGTCCCCCTCTCTGATGCGGATGAGGTTATAGGCGCCTCTTAAGTCCAATTTAGTGAAGATGTGGGCACCTTGGAGGCGATCAAAGAGTTCAGAGATGAGGGGTAAGGGGTAGCGGTTCTTAACCGTGATTTTATTAAGACCGCGGTAGTCAATGCAAGGACGTAGGGAGCCATCTTTTTTGGAGACAAAGAAAAATCCGGCTCCGGCAGGAGAGGAGGATTTACGGATAAAGCCCCTTTTTAGATTCTACTGGACGTATTCGGACATGGCAAGAGTCTCTGGGGCAGAGAGAGGATAAATTCTGCCCCGGGGTGGAGTAGTACCCGGGAGGAGGTCGATAGGGCAATCATAAGGTCTGTGAGGAGGTAGAGTCTCAGCTTGTTTTTTGCAGAAAACATCCGCGAAGTCCATATAGGCCTTGGGGAGACCGGTTACTGGAGGAACCACAGAGTTACGGCAAGGGTTACTGGGAACCGGTTTTAGACAGTTCTTGGAACAAGAGGACCCCCAACTCTTGATCTCCCCAGTGGACCAATCCAGGGTTGGGGAATGAAGTTGAAGCCAGGGAAGTCCAAGGAGAATCTCCGAGGTGCAATTGGGGAGGACCAAAAGTTCAATCCTCTCATGATGAGATCCGATGCTCATAAGAAGGGGCTCCGTGCGGAAACGTATGGTACAGTCCAATCTTTCATTATTTACACAATTGATGTAGAGGGGTCTGGCGAGACTGGTCACTGGGATGTTGAACCTGTTGACGAGGGAGGCCAAAATAAAATTTCCTGCAGAACCAGAGTCCAAGAAGGCCACTGTAGAGAAGGAGAAGGCAGAAGCAGACATCCGCACAGGCACAGTAAGACGTGGAGAAGCGGAGTAGACATCAAGGACTGTCTCACCTTTGTGCGGAGTCAGCGTACGTCTTTCCAGGCGGGGAGGACGGATAGGACAATCCCTCAGGAAGTGTTCGGTACTAGCACAGTACAGGCAGAGGTTCTCCATACGGCGTCGTGTCCTCTCTTGAGGTGTCAGGCGAGACCGGTCGACCTGCATAGCCTCCACGGCGGGAGGCACAGGAACAGATTGCAGGGGACCAGAGGAGAGAGGAGCCGAGGAGACGAAACGCCTCGTGCGAACAGAGTCCATATCTTGGCGGAGTTCCTGACGCCTTTCAGAAAAACGCATGTCAATGCGAGTGGCTAGGTGAATAAGTTCATGTAGATTAGCAGGAATTTCTCGTGCGGCCAGAACATCTTTAATGTTGCTGGATAGGCCTTTTTTGAAGGTCGCGCAGAGGGCCTCATTATTCCAGGACAATTCTGAAGCAAGTGTACGGAATTGTACGGCATACTCGCCAACGGAAGAATTACCCTGGACCAGGTTCAACAGGGCAGTCTCAGCAGAAGAGGCTCGGGCAGGTTCCTCAAAGACACTTCGGATTTCCGAGAAGAAGGAGTGTACTGAGGCAGTGACGGGGTCATTGCGGTCCCAGAGCGGTGTGGCCCATGACAGGGCTTTTCCGGACAGAAGACTGACTACGAAAGCCACCTTAGACCTTTCAGTGGGAAACAGGTCCGACATCATCTCCAGATGCAGGGAACATTGGGAAAGGAAGCCACGGCAAAACTTAGAGTCCCCATCAAACTTATCCGGCAAGGATAAGCGTATCCCAGGAGCGGCCACTCGCTGCGGAGGAGGTGCAGGAGCTGGCGGAGGAGATGACTGCTGAAGCTGTGGTAGCAACTGTTGTAGCATAACGGTCAGTTGAGACAGCTGTTGGCCTTGTTGCGCAATCTGTTGTGACTGCTGGGCGACCACCGTGGTGAGGTCAGCGACAACTGGCAGAGGAACTTCAGCGGGATCCATGGCCGGATCTACTGTCACGATGCCGGCTGGCAGGTAGTGGACCCTCTGTGCCAGAGAGGGATTGGGGTGGACCGTGCTAGTGGACCGGTTCTAAGCCACTACTGGTTTTCACCAGAGCCCGCCGCAAAGCGGGATGGTCTTGCTGCGGCGGTAGTGACCAGGTCGTATCCACTAGCAACGGCTCACCTCTCTGGCTGCTGAAGATAGGCGCGGTACAAGGGAGTAGGCAGAAGCAAGGTCGGACGTAGCAGAAGGTCGGGGCAGGCAGCAAGGATCGTAGTCAGGGGCAACGGCAGAAGGTCTGGAAACACTGGCAAGGGACACACAAGGAACGCTTTCACTGGCACTAAGGCAACAAGATCCGGCAAGGGAGTGCAAGGGAAGTGAGGTAATATAGGGAGTGCACAGGTGATAACTCTAATTGGAACCACTGCGCCAATCAGCGGCGCAGTGGCCCTTTAAATCGCAGAGACCCGGCGCGCGCGCGCCCTAGGGAGCGGGGCCGCGCGCGCCGGGACAGAACAGACGGGGAGCGAGTCAGGTAGGAGAGCCGGGGTGCGCATCGCGAGCGGGCGCTACCCGCATCGCGAATCGCATCCCGGCTAGCAGCAGGATCGCAGCGCCCCGGGTCAGAGGACGTGACCGGGGTGCTGCAGCGGAGGAGGTGAAGCGAGCGCTCCGGGGAGGAGCGGGGACCCGGAGCGCTCGGCGTAACAAGGAGGTTGGTCATGTGAGCAATCACCCCATCCTTCCACCTGGGAGAACCATGTCATTTCCTCTATATATACCTAGACAAATGTGGTTTTATCTTATGTACGATTAAGGGTGCTAACGCACCTGAAACGCGTTACCTTATGACCCCTGCTATGGCATTTTAAGCATTAAAGAATCTGTTTTGCACGAATCTTGGCGCTGGACATCCAGTTTTTTTATATTGTATATGTGAATCAAAAAAAAAATATTTTGAATATGCATTTTCCTTACAAGCAGAGAGCTTCAAAGTTAGAAAAATGCAAAATTTTCGTGGCGATGTGCGGTATTAACCCTTTAGAAGCGGCGGTCAAAGCTGACCGCCGCTTCTAAAGTGAAACTGAAAGTGACCCGGCTGCTCAGTCGGGCTGTTCGGGACCGCTGCGGTGAAATCGCGGCGTCTCGAACAGCTGACCGGACACCGGGAGGGCCCTTACCTGCCTCCTTGGTGTCCGATCGACGAATGACTGCTCCGTGCCTGAGATCCAGGCAGGAGCAGTCAAGCGCCGATAATGCTGATCACAGGCGTGTTAATACACGCCAGTGATCAGCATAGGAGATCAGTGTGTGCAGTGTTATAGGTCCCTATGGGACCTATAACACTGCAAAAAAAATGTTAAAAAAAAAGTGTTAATAAAGTTCATTTAACCCCTTCCCTAATAAAAGTTTGAATCACCCCCCTTTTCCCATAAAAAAAATAAAACAGTGTAAAAAAACGTAATAAATAAACATATGTGGTATCGCCGCGTGCGTAAATATCCGAACTATAAAAATATATCATTAATTAAACCGCAAGGTCAATGGCGTACGCGCAAAACAATTCCAAAGTCCAAAAAAGCGTATTTTGGTCACTTTTTATACCATTAAAAAAGTGAATAAAAAGTGATCAAAAAGTCCAATCAAAACAAAAATCATACCGATAAAATCTTCAGATCACGGCGCAAAAAAATGAGTTCTCATACCGCCCTGTACATGGAAAAATAAAAAAGTTATAGGGGTCAGAAGATGACATTTTTAAACGTATAAATTTTCCTGCATGTAGTTATGATTTTTTCCAGAAGTGCGACAAAATCAAACCTATATAAGTAGGGTATAATTTTAACCATTTGGACCTACAGAATAATGATAAGGTGTAATTTTTACCGAAATATGCACTGCATAGAAACGGAAGCCCCCAAAAGTTACAAAATGGCGTTTTTTTTTTCGATTTTGTCGCACAATGATTTTTTTTTTCGTTTCGCCGTGCATTTTTGCGTAAAATGACTAATGTCACTGCAAATTAGAATTGGCGACGCAAAAAATAAGCCATAATATGGATTTTTAGGTGGAAAATTGAAAGGGTTATTATTTTTAAAAGGTAAGGAGGAAAAAATGAAAGTGCAAAAATGGAAAAACCCTGAGTCCTTAAGGGGTTAAGGGGTTAATTATATTGACCAACAGAATAAAGAGAACATGGCACCTATTTATGAGGCTGTAAAACAGGACCGTATTTTTATATACTGTGTGCACAGACAACTGATTTCCCATAGACTTAAATAGAGCACATAAATGTAAAAATAAAATAAAAAATAAATATGGACTCAATGTGTCTACGGCTTTGCGGATGTGTTTTTACAAATGAAATATGGTTGAAAAAACACCTGCGTAAGCTTAGCCTTAGAGTAAGCTGCACTGATTTTTTTCTATTTGCTGCTATTAGTTTCACCTTTTCAGTTGCATTACTGAAATAAATGAACTTTGCACGATATTCTAATTTTTCGAGTTTCACCTGTATATTTAGAGCTTTTGTGCCCTTTTCTCTTTATGTATAAATAGATGATTCTTGCCCTTCTGAAAGCTGAAGAGGGAGACAGGTATGTAGATATTTCCATACAGAGATAGGGACGTAAAGTTAGTTACATGTAGAGATAGATATCTATAGAGTTGGGAATGTATAAATATACAGACATATGGAGACAAGTGCTAGAAAGACAGGTACAAAGAGACACATTACACCAGAATAGTGATAAATATACTTCAAGTATTGTCCAATAATGTCCTACATGTCCTAAACCTCCTCACTATCCCCACTATCCCATGCCCTACCCAAATGTACTCACTCTTCATAAGATGATCATATGTCATTAAAGGGGTACTCCGGCGCTAAGACATCTTATCCCCTATCCAAAGGATAGGGGATAAGATGCCTGATCACGGGGTCCTGCTGCTGGGGCCGTGACGTCCCAATGCTCTGGCCCCAGTGATCGCCAGTAATCAGACCCGGAGCGAACATGCTCTGGGGACTGATGGTAAAGCGGTGCTGCGTGCAAGATTACGGGGTCCCCAGCGGCGGGACCCCCGCGATCAGACATCTTATCCCCTATCCTTTAGATAGGGGATAAGATGTCTTAGCGCCAGAGAACCCCATTAAGAGTTTGAACTCGTAATAAATATAACAAGAAAGGTGCAAAAAATAAGATAAAAAGAAGATAAAAAGATAAATTATAGATGATCAGATTAAGATGTTAATGAAGGAAGATCTAAATGATTATGGAAACCAAGAAGAGACTGAAATAAAAAAGAAGAAAAAGCAGATGATGATGAGGGGAATAAAAATATAGTAGATACAAAGACAAAGATAGTGACAAGAAAGACAAGAAGATAAAGAAAGAAAATGGAGATAAGTAGATTAGGTAAAACAAGTGCGGTTGAAGAAGAAGGTGATGAAGGAAGATGTGAACGAGTATGATAAACCAAAGGAGAAGGAAATAAAAGAAATAAAGATAAAGATGATTAGAAGGAAGAGAAAAAGAGAAAATAAAGATAAAAAAGAAGTTAAATAAAATACAGGAAGATAATTATGATGAAGAGAATAGAAAAAGTATGGAAACACAATTTGGAAGAAAAAAAAAGAGAGAAAGAAATTAAATACTCTAAAGAGGACAGATCTGTGAGGTCGGTGGAGATCACTTACCTTCGCCTGCCATGGTTGGATGTTACACTGGATCTGGCTGCACTTTGTGAGAGGATTGCAGGTCACTGAGGAGGATTCTGCCCCGGACTTATATGTTCCTGATGTAGACATTGTGGGAATCTTCATCGATTATTGTCACTGTCTCTGTTACCACCTCCTCCATCATGTGTCCTCATCTCTGTTACCTCCTCCTCCATCATGTGTCCTCATCTCTGTTACCTCCTCCTCCATCATGTGTCCTCATCTCTGTTACCTCCTCCTCCATCATGTGTCCTCATCTCTGTTACCTCCTCCTCCATCATGTGTCCTCATCTGTTTGTCACTATTGTTGACTTTCTAACACCTGTTCAATGTTCAGTCTTCTCCAGATCACAAGGAAGCATCATTTATTTGCACTTGTCATGGGGCTGTCATTACTATACAGAGAACTGAGAACTGCTGTCCAAAATATTTGATTTTCACACAACTTTTCAGAAAAAGAGAGAAGCCTGCGGTCCATTATAGGAATAGGATAGGGGGGATAGGAAAGGTGACATATATGTTGGATATGAAAACTTACTCATGGATGGTCAGTAGAATCGGCGATTTCTCACATTAATATCTGTAAAATATAGAATATCAGCTTCTTAAGTCACAAAACAATAAGTCAGCCTTTCCTTCAAGTCCACTGTGGATTTAGATGATGGGACAAGGCACACAGGCTGAAAAGGTTATGGAGATGAAGCAGTTATATCCACGCCCTGCCCATTGCCCATAAATGCCTCTTTGGCACTATTTACAGGACTCTTCTTCTACCACTCTCATATTTGCTTTGGTCTTAGGTATATATGATATTGGTTCAGGTATTGGTAACTTTTTCCTTTCCTTGATCTTGTTAAAGTAGTACTCCTGCCCCAAGACATCTTATCCCCTATCCAAAGGATAGGGAATAAGATGTCTGATCGCGGGGGTACCGCCGCTGAGGACCCCTGCAATCTAGCATGCAGCACCCACCTGTAAATATTGATAATAATCTTGTGGACAGATAATGGTGTCCACTACCTAGTATAGACAACTCCCAAGAATTATACAAATGATTACAGGGGGGAGAGAAATATATAAGTGCTAATAAAACATAGCTTTTAATATATCGTATAAAACACACTGATTAAACAAAGTGATGTATAGATAAGTGACAAGGCAAATTGTCAGCCCTGTGACTTAAAGATAGACACTAACAAGGCTGTTAAAATTGCATGTGAAGGGATTGCCCCACAGATGCAAAAGCCAAATTCAATTGTCTGCTGATATTAGATAATTAGATAGAACTACTAGCTATGCCAAACGCGTTTCAGCACATTGTTACATGTGACCTCATCAGGGGCTAACTGGCATAGAACAATACAGTCATTGCATGTGATAATTAGTATAGGGGTAGCTTGATACATTAGCGACCCCTGCAAAGAGCGTGCTAGATGTAATGCACCAATACTCTGTACAGCATATAGATGACAGGACCCGGACGCAACCTGCAAGGAAGCACATAAAGACAATGGTCCTCAGTAAACATATCGTTACCGTGAAGAGTAGGGTACCTGTAAAGCAAAAAAGATAGTTACTCACGGTTATGGCGTCTATCTGGGATAAATCCTAACGATGTGTGTGTAACCCGCAGTGGCGGGGAGCCTAGCATCCAAGCCGGCTTCTAACACACATGTCAGAGAAGAGCGGCGTCTGACGACTTATCCGCTTCCGGTCTGGGTGGGCGTGGCCCGGCTAACAACGCCGTCTCCATGCCAGCGCCAAACACTGGAGAGCGCGTCATCCGTCCCGCTGATCTCGCGGGGCGGTAGCACAGGCATGATTAACCCCATCCAACCCGAAGGTAAGCCAGTTACAATGTCTAATGATTAGACAAGTGAAGAAATTAGCTTCTTATGGCAGCCCAAAAATACACTCTGGATCTATAGATTAGAGTAGGCGAGGACCTAGCCAGACACATTATATATACTGAGTCAGATATTAGACATTAAATAATGTATAATAGAGGGACAGTATATAGAATAGCACATCCAGATAGTACCAATAAAATAAAATTTTTATAATTAGGAGTAAACAGGCTAGGAATCAGAGACCAAGAATCACCTGTAAATATTGCCAGAAGTGATGGAGGCTCTCAGTGTTATGCCTCCCAACCACCGGGACGGAGTATCGTGACATCACGACTCTGCCCCAGTGTGATGTGACGTCCCACACCCTCAATGGAAATCTATGGAAGGGGGGCGTGAGGCATAACAATGAGAGCCTCCAGGGCTTCCGGCAGTGCTTACAGGTGGGTGCTGCATGCTAAAATGCAGGGGTCCCCATCGGTGGGACCCCTGCGATCAGACATCTTATCCCCTATTCTTTGGATAGGGGAAAAGATGTCTTGGGGCCAGAGTATGCCTTTAATGATGGCGGTGTCCAGTGTTACACCAGCCTATCTTATCCTCTTAAGAGGCTACAGGTGCAACCAAAATCAATCCCTGTCCTATCTCGGCTTGGTACCACATTCAATAGGCAGTTCTGTCATGTCCAACTTGCCTCATCACTAAGGTTCCTTGCTTTCCTGTGAAGATGTTATCTGTATACATAACTCCTCATGCTCTTTAATTTCTGCAATGCTTTAGTGCTGTTTCATGAGTTGGTGAATAACATCTTTTAAAAATGTGTTCTACGCCTGTGTGATGGTATATTTGGATGATTAGTGATGAGCAAATTTTCAAAAAGTTTGGTTCTGGTCAAACTAGTTTGTTTCAAACCTGCAATGAAATGAGCCCCTAAACGTGTGTACACTGCCAAGAGCTTTAAAGCCATGTATTACACTGCTAAGGTTATCCAGGATTCTATTTAGGTCATTTAAAATTGGTTTTAAGGATCAATTATGCCAATTTTCCATAACCCATGGTAACCAACAGCTTGTTTAATGCGCTAGCAGATTATCTATGCTTTTAAACACTAAAATAAAGGTGCATAAAGTTTCACCGGTTGTTGGCAAATGCCTGTTGGTGTTAAAAAGCACACAGAGGTATTGGATGTTGCAATGGATTTCTCCAAGCATTCCACAAATTCTCTCTTTTTGAGAGTTGCAGGATTGGTGATTGTGTCTGAAAATAATAGAGAAATTGGGGGACATTTATCAATGTTTGCTTTGGTAAGCAAGAAGTGTATGCATTTTTTTTTTTTGCTTTAGTTTTTTTCATGTACTACATATTTATCAAACTATCCAGGGGCTTGATAAATTTGGCGCAGATAATCAAAAATCAATAAATTACGTATGCATAGCCTTTTTTATTGCACAGATAAGCAAAAGAACGGCTTCTGAATTTCACTTATAAAAAACACCTTGTCACCTGTTATTATTGTGCCATAAATGTTTGAAAAGGACTTTATAATGTGTAAAATATTAATTTGAATATATTAATTTTAAAATATTTTTTTTTTTGGGAGTGTGGCTTAAAAAAAAAAAAAAAAAAAAAAAAAAAATATATATATATATATATATATATATATATATATATATATATATATATTTGGAGGGTGGGTTTTATAAATGAAGTGCATTCTTAAGCCAGGGCTTAGTGTAAGCCTCCAGATCATGAATCAGTATTTCTCTTTTGTTAGCCTGGTCCCCAGGTGTTTGACGGCTCTCACTTATATTTTCTAAAATATTGCTCTGTAACTGAATTTTACAGGTTTTGGAGATGGCTCACTGTTAAATCTGGGCAATGAATTAGTAAAGTCCAAACCCGTACTTTTAAACTTTCTGTACGCAGGCCAGCTCTGGTGCAGTTATACCCGACCTCATCACCATGCTGCCATGTTTTGCAAGTAAAACTCATAGAATGCCCATCCAGTGCGGAGGTGTAGCTGCACAATATAGCTGGCAGATGTTCTAGGCAGCCGGGTGGTTGTATTTCTTTTGTTTACGTACCACACTCATCGCTTTCTTACTTGCTTCTGGATTTTTCCTTTCATTTTTTTCCTCATTTGCCTCTGTGCAACATTTTGATCGAAAAATGTCACACAAAAGTAATAATTATCTCGCACAGGGGTCAAAAAGTTGATAAACACCTATTAAAAAATAAAATGCCTCACATGACCTCGGGAAGAAGCAAGATTGATCCGATGATCTCTGGAGTTCGGTGAAGTCTGTTGTTACAGCACCTACAGTTTGTGAAATTGCCTCTTACAGTGGGGCAACTTTTCAGTACTTGTGAAGCAGGTCAAGACATGATTCTCTGTTTAAAATGTCAGAATTGGGAAGGAAGATACTTCAAAAGAAAAATCACCCTGACCCGCCAAGTGCTACAGGACAGAACCTGCTACAAATGACTTCTGACTGTGAAAACCCAGATTTAAAGTCTACCAAAATGTTCCTTTCACCCCCAAGCCACCTTGATTCTGACCCTACTGGATATGTGTATAAGCGTTGTTTGAGAAATGGAAGTAAAAAGAATTACACAGACCAAGAAATTATAATTTAGAAAATATGAAAACATAATAAAATAATTAACAAAACATCAGCATATGTGGTATTGCCGTGTGCGTAAATGTCCGAACTATAAAAATATAACATTAATTAAACTGCACGGTTAATGGCGTATATGTTAAAATATACCAAAGTACCAAATTGTGTATTTTTGGTCACTTTGTGTACTCTTAAAAAATGTATAAAAACAGATCAAGAAGTCCCATCAAAACAAAAATGGTACCGATGAAAACTTCAGATCATGGTGCAAAAAATTTGCCCTGTATATAGCATACTGCCCTGTATATGGAAAAATAAAAATGTTATAGTGTTCAGAAGAAGGAAATTTTAAACCTACTAATTTTTGTGCATAAAGTTATAATTTTTAACAGAAGTAAAAGAAAATCAAACCTATATAAGTTGGTTCTTATTTTAATCGTATGGACCTACAGAATAAAGATAAAGGGTAATTTTTACCGGAAAGTGCGCTGTGTAGAAACGAAAGCCACCACAGGTACAAAATGCTTTTTTTTTTTTTTTTCAATTTAGCCCCACAAATATTTTCTGGTTTCGCCATAGATTTTGTGGTAAAATTATTGATGTCATTACAAAGTAAAATTGGTGGCGCAAAAAACAAGCCTTCATATGAGTCTATAGGTGGAAAATTGAATGCGTTATGATTTTTAGAAGGTGAAGAGGAAAAAACAAAAGTGCAAAAAACAGTTGACAGGTTATAAAAAAAATACAACTCACATCATGTCCAGACAGCAAAGGGCTGAATGTGTATGCTGGGAGTGATAGTTTTGCAACATCAGGAAGGCCTCTTTTAAAAAAAAAAAAAACATGTGCAGGAAGGTAAAAAAAATGTGACCCTACAAGACTGTGGTCCTCCAGACTCACCCATCCCTGGCGCTAATACAAGCAAATGTCTGGCAGTGAGGAATTTCATTTTACAGCTTGATTAAGCTGTTTTACTGAGCCAGGTCTGACTTTGCTTTTTTTTTTTTTTGAATGTGTAGCGACTTTTGTGCGAAAGTTGCACTTGATAAATTCAGGAACACTGCATTTTCCAAAATGAAAATAGCATACCAATGCAAGATTTGTAGATTTTGCTTTTCTCGCTTCTCTCGCTTTCTCCCGTAAATGCAAAATGTCTCATGTGCAACATTTTGTGAGACAAATATAAGCAAAAAAATAAAAATAAAAAATGCATGAATCCTTTGATAAGTGTCCCCCATTGTTTTGGGAAATTTTGAACATTTGTAAAGATTGTGTTTTTTTTTTTCCTTTACATTTTGAAATAAAAAAAATAATGTAATGAAATTATCCCTTTAGGGGAGTTGCAATAATAAATTTAAGACCCTATAGAAAGTAAGGAACTTGCTTTTTTTAACAGTGTACAGATACGACTTGGATGTCTAGGATTTAGGGCAACAGGACACACATGTATGTCCAGCCTCGACTATGAAGTGAGTACAGGAGCTGCACTCGCATCATACACATCCGGTAATGGCAGACATCAGTGATATTGAGCACAAAATCTGTGTCTATGCGGCAGTTCTGGTGGCTGATCTGATGGCCCGGAGCATGTCCACATAGATCAGATCAGTTAGCATGGCAGCTGGAGGTCTCCTTACCTGGCTCCTGCTGCCATCATGGGGTCTTCTTCTCTGGTTGGCCGTCGAGCAGACCAGAGAAGTGGATCTTAGATAACACTGATTAATGCTTTGAATATGCATAGCACTGATCAGCATCTGCAATCTAAAGATTGAAATATATAGTCCCTTGTGGAGACTATGAAAGTGTAAAAAAGAAAAAAAAAGTTTTAGTAAAAGTGAATAATCCCCTCCCCCAATAAAGAATAATATTCCCTTTTTCCCATTAAATAAAATAGTAAAAAAAAAATATAAATATATCAACTGTGTGAATTTGGGTAGAAAACAGGCATGGTGCACATCTACAATCTTGTATAATGATCTGATTGCTTCTCAGCATAATATCAAAAACTAACAGGTTTTTATCATGCATTTTTGATCAAAAAGTACAAGCCCACTCGCCACGTCAAGGCCACCTATTTAGAGTGGGTCCCTTACGTCCCTAGCATAAAATGGCGTAGCACTGGGCGGCGACCACCACCGCCGCGACACCAGTGCCCACGGGGGGAAAACGACCCACTGGCAGAGCGGCCCCAATGCCACCCACACCAGTCTATGGGTCGCACCTCCCCGCAGACACGGCGCCACGGCAGCAGCGGACGCCGCACAACACCACACCAGTGTGAACAAGGTGTAATAGCTCACTTACCATGCTCTCCCAGTCACACTGGGAGGCTGCTAGGAAAGAAATGGCCCTTTGTGTAGCTAACTACTACTTATATAGGGTTGGGCTGAGGGGGTGGGGAAGAGTGCAGCACATGTTTAAACAAAAAAAAAAGGAGGGGATAGAAAACACAGTGTGAATTCGGGTAGAAAACAGGCATGGTGCACATCACACTAGGGACCGCTAAGGACGCTAGGGACCCACTCTAAATAGGTGGCCTTGACGTGGCGAGTGGGCTTGTACTTTTTGATCAAAAATGTATACTAACAACCTGTTAGTTTTTGATATTATGCTGAGAAGCAATCAGATCATTATACAAGATTGTAGATGTGCACCATGTCTGTTTCTTATTCCCGAATTCTCACTGTGTTTTCTATCCCCTCCTTTTTTTTGTTTGAACACCCCCTCAGCCCAACCCTATAATAGTAGTAGTTAGCTACACAAGGGCCATTTCTTTCCTAGCAGCCTCCCAGTCTGACTGGGAGAGCATGGTAAGTGAGCTATTACACCTTGTTCACACTGGTGTTGTGGCGTGCGGCCTCCGTTGCTGCCATGGCGCCGTGTCTGCGGGGACATGCGACCCATAGACTGGTTTGAGTGGCATTGGGGCCGCTCTGCCAGTGGGTCATTTCCCCCCTGTGGGCACTGGTGTCGCGGCGGTGGTGGTCGCTACCCAGTGCTACGCCATTTTATGCTGGGGACGTTAGGGACCCACTCTAAATAGGTGGCCTTGACGTGGCGAGTGGGCTTGTACTTTTTGATCAAAAATGTATACTAACAACCTGTTAGTTTTTGATATTATGCTGAGAAGCAATCAGATCATTATACAAGATTGTAGATGTGCACAATGTCTGTTTTCTACCCGAATTCATAAATATATCAACATTCTTGGTATCGCCGCATGTGGAAATGTCAGATCTATTAAAATATTATATTAATGATCCTGCATGGTGAACAGAGTAAATGTAAAAAAATACCAAAGTCTCAAAAAATAGATTTGAAATCACATCATATATCATAAACAATTCATAAAAAGCGATGAAAAAAACATCAAAACAAGAATGGTACAAATAAAAACTACAACTCATGGCACAAAAAATGAGCCCTCACACATCCCCATATACTGAAAATAAAAAGTTATAGGGGTCAGAATAGGACAAATTTAAATATACTGATTTGGTTTAGTATGACTTATTATTAAAGTAGTACAATGATAGAATAACTTTATAAATTTTTAACATTTTAATTGCATTGAGCTATAGAATAAAGATAACATGTAATTTTTAACATAAAATGCACAGCGTTAAAAGAAAACCACCCAAAAGAAGCAAAATTATGATTTTCTATCCAATCACCCCCCCCCCCCCTCCCTCAAATAATATTTCTTTTTTTAGCCGTACATTTTATGGTACCATAAAAGGTGTCATTACAAAGTGCAATCGGTCACACACACAAAAAAAAAAAAAACAATCATATGGGTCTGTAAGGGGGGGATACATAAGTTATACTCTTGCAAGGCAAGGTGGAAAAGCCCTTTTGAGACCTACAACAGGTTTTGGAAAGTGAAGAAGATGCAATGGGGGATATTTATCAAAATCTGTCTAGAGGAAAAGTTGGTGATTGCTTCTTTCATTTTTGAAAAGGCTTTTTGATTGGTTGCAATGGGCAACTCAACTTTTCCTCTGGACAGGTTTTGATAGATCTCGCCCAATGTCTTTTTCCAAGTGTTAAAACAGGATTGGTGTGCCAAAATAGTAAAAAAAATGGGGCTGATGGGGCTTGTTGTAGCCAGCATACAGCAGTAGATGGGGTCTTGCTGTATCTAGCACACAGCAGGAGGTGGTGGCTTTATAGTATCCAGCGTACAGCAGGAGCTGGCATACTGGTGAGACTATAGTTTCCAGTGTCCAGCAGGGGATGGTGGACTGGTGAAACCTGTAGTATCCAGTATACAGCAGGAGGTTGTAGAATGCTAGAACTGGTGGGTCCTGTAATTACAAGCATACAACAGGAGGTGGCTGACTGGTAGTATCCATTGCACAGCATGAGGTGGCAGACTGGTAGTAGTCAGTGTAAAGCATATGATGGCTGAAGTATCCAGCATACAGCAGGAAGTGGCTATCTAATAGTGTCCAGAGTACAGCAGGAGGTAGCAAACTGGTAGTAGGCAGTGTACCGCAGGAGCTGGCTGACTGTTTTGTCTTGTAGTAGCCAGCATATAGCACACAAGGTGACTGTCCAGTAGTATCTAGCGTACAGCAGGAGGTGGCTGACAGTTTGGGCTAATGGTAACCAGCATACTGCAGGAGGTGACTGGCTTGTAGTATTCAGCATAAAACAGGTCATGGCTGACGGTTTGGTGTAGTACCCAGCGTACTGCAGGGGATAACTGGTTTGTAGTTAACAACGTATAGCAGTAGGTAAAAGATTGGAAGTAGCCAGAGCACAACAGGAGATGGTAAACTGGAGTCCTGTAGTATTCAGCATATAGCAGGAGGTGGCTGATTTGTAGTATCCTGCATATAACAGGAGATGGCTGACTGGTTGGGCTCTTAGGTCCAAGTGTACAGCAGAACGTTGCTGACTGTTAGTATCCAGAGTACAGCAGAAGAGGGCTGCTTACTGGTATTTACCAGCATACAGCAGTAGGAAAGGATCTGGTAGTAGCCATGGTCCAGCTAGAGATGGCAGACTGGTGGTTCTTGTAGTTTCCAGTATACAGCAGGAGGTGGAAAACCCATAGCAGCCATTGTACAGCAGGAGATGGTGGAATGGTGGGACTTTTAGTATTCAGTGTAGAGCAGGAGGTAATTGACTGTTGGGACTTGTAGTATACAGCATACAGCAGGAGGTGCCCTTGTAGAAGCCAGAGTACAGCAGAAAGTGACTACAGATAGTACAAACCTACAGCAGAGGGTGGCAGACTGGTAGTACCCTGCGTACAGCATAAGATGGCTGATTGGTTGGCCTTATAGTTTTCAGCGTACAGCAGGTGGTGGCTGACTGTAGTATCCAGCATACAGTAGTAGATGGTTGCTTGGTATTAGCTGGTGACAGAGTTGTAGTAATCAGCGTATAGCAGGAGGTGGCTGACAGGTTTGGATTGTAGTTCCAGCTACAGCAGTAGGTAACAGACTAGTAGTAGCTGATATTCAGCTGAATATGGCAGACTGGTGGGGCTTGTAGTTGTAAGTGTACAATAGAAGGTGTCTGCCTTGTAGAAACAGACGTACAGTAGGATGTGGCAAACAGGTTTGGCTAGTAGTATCCATTATACAGCAGGAGGTGGCAGAATGGTGATAGTGTAGTAGCCCATGTTCAGCAAGACGTGGTGTACTGGCTAGCTTAATAGTAACCAGTGTACAGCAGGAGGTGGCTTAGTTGTAGTATTCAAAGTACAGCAGGAGGTGGCAGGCTTGTAGTTCAAGCATACAGAGGGAGATGGCTTACCGGTTGGTCTTGTAGTTGCCAGAGTATAGCAGAAGATGACTGACTGATAGTAGCCAAAGAAAAGCAGGAGACGGCTGACTTTAGTATCCAGCGTACATCAGGAGGTGGATGACTAATTGTTGCTAGTGCACAGCAGGAGACAGGTTGGACTTGTACTAGCCAGCATACAGCAGGAGGTGGTGGAATGGTGGCTCTAGTAGAATCAAGTGTACAGCAGGAGGTGGCAAACAGTTTAGGTAAGTAGTAACCAGTTTACAGCAGGAGGTGGCACTGGGAACTGGTAAGCTTGTGATAGCCAGCGCATAGCAGTAAGTCAGTAAGTGGTGGCTTGTAGTAGCCAATGTACAGCAGAAGATGATAGACTGGTGGCGTGTAGTAGCAAGCAGACAGTGATAGGTGGCAGAAAGGTGGGACTTTTAGAAATAAGTGTACAGCAGGAGGTGGCAATCTGACTTGTAAAATACAGCAAACAGCAGGAGGTGGCATAATGGTTGGATTTTTAGAAGCCAATGCACAGCAGGAGGTGGCGATCTGGCAACCAGCATATAGCAGGATGTAGCTGTCAGGTTTGACTTGTAGTACCAGCGTACAGCAGGAGGTGGCTGACTAGTTTGGGTAGTAGTACAGCAGAAGGTGGTTCACTGGGCGTAGCCAGCATTCAGTAGTTAACAGTCTGGAAGTATCCAGGAGACAGCAGGAAATGGCAGACTGGTTTTCTTGTAGCACCAGCGTACAGCAGGAGATGGCATGTTTGTAGTTTCCAGTGCACAGCAGGAGGTGGCTGACTGTGTTAGTACCACACTATAACTAGAAGTAGCTGACTAGTAGTATCTAGCATACAGCTAGAGGTTACAAACTTGTGAAACAAATAGTAGCCAGCGTACAGCAGGGGTGGCTATCTGGTAGCATCCTTTGTACAGCAAATATTCTGGCACAGATGGTCTAGGATGGACATGTTAATGTAGATGAAGAGGAATCTTCAGGCTCTTTTTTCTTCTTATGAAAATACCTTGAACCAGTCAACCAGTCCACCAGGGCCGTACTATCCACTGAAACCACACAACCCCACACAAATATTGTATGGTGATGTGACTGCTACTACTATCAAAAGGCTGCTGCTAATGATTTTTGGGTGAGTGTCACTTGGAAGGGGTTCGTTACCCTTCCAATTAGGCTGTGGAGCTAGCTCATATTTTTTTTTTTTTAGCTTTTTTTAAATAGTTTTTAAGGAGACAAATGTATTTGTGTTTTTCTTGATCAAATAAAATTTCATGGGTGCGCCATTTTTAAGTGTGTTTTTTTTTATTGTGTTTTGTCTGTGGTATACAGGAGGAGGACACAGCAGTAATGACAAGATAGTGAATGTGGTTCCCGTGGATAAGACCTGGCTGCTAGACAGTCGAGAAAGATCTGGAGGAGCAGCAGAAGCAGGGGATAACTTTTCCTCACATTGTGGGTAGAGATGATCAAGCCAAGCCAGGTAAACCCAGATTTGACCCTAATTGTGGGGTTGACGCAGCTTGCAGAACTTTTAAACATTTCCCGGTTCATTAGAACTGTAAAATCTGCAAAATAAGAACATAAGATGAAGATCACCTGGTATTTTGGAGCCCAGAGGAAGCAGGAAGTACTGGGCCAGTGAGATTACGTGAGGGTAAAGCAGTATTCCTTGCAGCTATCACATGATGACCCCAGGTTATACGATGATTTGCTGGTTTATGTGTCAATCAGCTCCCAGGCCAATATGAGATAGTAACCAGGTACGGTTTTAGACCCAGTTAAAACCCCATGTGCTGCCGAGCCATCTTATATTATAACCAGGTCGAGGCATACCTAAGCAGTGCCCTTTCTTTGACGCACATCATGAGCCCAGACCCCATGGACTTCTGGACTACCAGATTAGACTATTAGCTGGAACTTGCCCTGATTCCCCTTGGTGTTCTGTCTTGTTAACCCTCAATTGTAGCATCAGAAAGAGTGTTCAATGTGGCAGATGCCATCGTCACCATTAAATAAAAGATTGTCTGCCACCAATGTGAAAAAAATAACATTTGTTATAATGATTGAGGCATGGATCCGCAGGGAATTTAAACCTCCTGAACCAGATGCCACTGACTCGATAATATTTCCACCATCCCTGTTGTCTGCTGGCTGATACTACTCCCACCAGTCTGCTATCTCCTGCTGTATGCTGGATACAACTAGTCTTCCACTTCCTGCTGTATGCTGGTTACTATTAGCTCACTATCACCCTAGCATCCATTGCTTACAGTCACTTCCATGCATACACAACCCATGATCCCCATAAAAGGGATAATTTTTTTCAGCTTTTCATACAAGCGCTATTTTTCTCCATTATTTTGGGATACCAATTCTGTTTTTAAATGCTTGGAAAAAGTCATGGCGCCTTCCAATACCTTCTTGTGCATTTTACACAGGCATCTGTGGCACGCATATGCCAACAACCATGGATACTTTATGCAATTTTATTTTAGTTTTACTAAGCATAAATAAATCTGCCAGCACATTTAGCAAGCCGTTAGTTGCCATGGGTTACTGCCATAACTAAGCCTTAAAACCCCTTCAAAACTACTTGAATGCATTCCTAGCAGTGTTATACTGGGCTTTAGAGCTCTTAAGCAGTGTTATACATGTTTGGGGCTTATTTCATTGCTAGTTCGCAACAATCTATTTTGACCAAAACCAAACATTTCACAAAAGTTTGACAAGTCCAGTGAATCAAACTTTTCAAAAGTTCGCTCATCTGTAATTGTGGACATCTTGACTGCCCCATGAGGCCTTGTGATGCTGATCCAGGTGCCTACGTAGAGACATAGGCCCAGATTTATGAAACTGTGTGGGAGAAAAAGTGGAGAGATTTTACCCCAGCAACCAATAACAGATCAGGGTCCCAAACCGAAATGAGGCCACCTCACCGTGGTGGATGGGGAACACGTTTTAATCAAAAAAAGTGCGCTAAGAGCCTCCATTTTTTTACCAAGAGTGCTGTTGCAACCTTCCTTTTTTGTATGCTCTGTATTTGCCACAGCAACGTGCGCCCGTGTATTAGGTGGTTTGCTGGCTATGTTTCTTTTTGTTTTTGCTGTGCAATTTAGGGGGAATGGCACTCTCTCTAGCTGTGCACCCCTCCCCTTTTTCACAGGAGGTTTCTAAATTGATAGTGGATCATGCATGTCACCCAGTCAGAGGCCATATGCCCAGCAGAAGTGAGTGAAATGAGTGTCAATTAAGGTCCCATCCGAAATGAGGCAACCTACGCGTGGTGAATGGGGGACACGTTTTGATCAAAAAGTGCACTAAGAGCTTCCATTTTTTTACCAAGAGTGCTGCTGCAACCTTCTTTTTTGTATACTTTATATTTGCCACCGCAGCATGCACCCGTGTATTAAGTGGCTGTGCTGGCTATGTTTCCTTTTGTTTTTGCTGTGCAATTTAGGTGGAGTGGCACTCTCTCTAACCATGCACCCCTCCCCTTTTTCATAGGAGGTTTTTAAATTGATAGTGGATCCAGCATGTCACCCAGTCAAAGGCCATATGCCCAGCAGAGGTGAGTGAAATTAGTGTTAGGGTCCAATCTGAAATGAGGCCACCTCGGCGTCTTGGATGGGGATACATTTTGATCAAAAAGTGCGCTAAGAGCATCTATTTTTAGATCAAGAGTGCTGCTGTAACCTTCTTTTTTGTATACTCAATAACAGCTCAAGTTTCACTTTACTAGAGCTCGCTAGCTGAGCTGTGATTGGTAGTGTTGAGCGGCATAGGCCATATTCGAATTCGCAATATTTCGCGAATATATGGATGAATATTCGTCATATATTCGCTAAATTCTCATATTTGTAATATTCGCGTTTTATTTTCACATATGCGAAAATTCGCATATGCGAAAATTAGCATATGTGAAAATTAGCATTTACTAAAATTAGCATATAAAAAAATTTGCACGCCAGTCTCACACAGGCTCTCATTAGAGCCTTCTTTACACCACACAAGCTGGAAGCAGAGAGGGATGATCAATGTGATGTGTACTGTGAAAAAAAAAAAAAAAATGTTCTTAATTGCGAATATATAGTGCTATATTCGCGAATATCGCAAATTCACGAATATGCGATATTCGCAAATAAAATTCACATTGCGCATATTCGCGAGCATCACTAGTGATTGGTTGTTGTGGAAAAATCTCTCCACCACCCTCCATATGTTGGACAGACTATACGAACAAAGAAAAGCCATCACGGATTTTTTGATGATACAAGCAGATAGGAGTACTCCCCTGTGTAACTTCAATGTGAACGAATTTTGATAAATATGGGCTATAGTTCCTATACTGCTATCCTGGCCACAGCTTACTTCACGTTTGCAGAGACAGCACAGTGCCACATTTTCTTCATCTGGTAAAGTAGAAAAGAATTTCCACACAGCAGAATATCGGACAGGTACACCCCCACATGACTATGACTGGCAGTTTTTTTTTTTCCGTAAGCCTACAGATGAAGCAGAAATGCGGTCACCAGCTCCTAACCTGATCAGACTTTCACTCCTATGTCTGGTACATTTGACAGGTGTTCAGGCCACACCTCGGCTACACTCTTCTTCACTGACAGCACCACCACCCTCCTGCTCTGAACACTCATTCTACTCCTCATCTGGTTCCCATATCTTGTTCAACACTACATTGTCATTAGCAAACTCCTCCTCATCATCCCTGCCACTCCTCTCGGTATAAACTTCTGATGTCAGATCATGGTCACCTTGCTCCCCCTCAGCATATCCACCATGATGCCTTACAGTATTACCACCATGCCTACAACCACCAGTCCTAGTGCTATCCTCGGCCACTGCTTCCACCTTGTTGTAGGAATCCACCTTGTAATAATATTCAGCTTCAGTGGTGCCTGCCCGGGATAGTGAATTTGCAATAGTTGGAAAACACAGACAGAGTCAGTGATCCTGCAACGCGGTTTCTCCCACCAGCTTCAGGACGAACTGTGGGTTCTGTTTATTTATCCCTAACAAAAGGGAGGGATTACAAAGCCACTCCCACATACAGTACACAGCCACACCCATATATAAAGTCAGCATTAGGTTACAAGGTAATGATTCAGCCTATACAAGATATGACACCTCCATGTACCATCAATAACCACCACATCTGCAGCTATGGTGACCAGTTAACAACACATGAATCTACGCCATATCGCACAATATGAAGGCAATGTGACAACTTAATATTTCCACGACAGTTCCCCCTTTTTGTCATATTCCTTCCTAGTGGTATATTACCTAGAGGGAAGAAAAACTAGATAGGCCAAGTAACCCCCCCCCCCCCCCCCCCCCCAATGAAAGCAAACCCAAGGGCCATTCCCACCAAGAAGTCCAGAAATGTAATAAAATATTCCAAATTAAAAGGATGTTGATCTATCTGCCTGGAACTTTCAGCATCAAACTTGAAATATGATGGCTTGATCTTCATAATAGATTTATCTTGATCTCACAGTGTGGTTTGTTCCTTGATCCTTGTGATTCTCTCCATCAGGCGGCAGGAACATTGGCAAGTACATATAAAATAAGGATAGAAAAGAATAGTACTAATATATATATATATATATACTCCAACCTGCTTCAACCAATCACCAATGGTCCAATATTCAAAGTCATGTAATGCTTTGCTAAGCTGACAACACCATTCTTACACATTGTGATTTCCAAGTCATTGACTCCAAAGCTGAAATAAAAACACCTGCGGATCACCCAGACTTCCGGAAAACCCTTGCTGAGGGTTATGTATGAGTTATGGTCATGGCTGAAGTTATATAGACCCCCCCTTCCCATTCTGTCATCCAGAAATGTGCTGTTGAGTTTAATTGTTAGATCCCTATTACTTCCCATGAACAAACCAAAACTATAAACAGCATGGATGGCGGCCATGGCCAATGTGCTCTGACTATGGGGGTGGGATGGAGCACACCCAACACTTGGTGTGATTGGTGGCTTTAGCCAACTGCACACGTATTCTGAATAACAGATTACGACGGCCCCTCATACACATACCTAGGGTTAAAAAGTCCAGACAGTAGCCGACACTGATATTTAGACTCATTTTTCTGTGTATTTCAGTAGCTTCTGGCAATGGCCGGCGTGGAACCAGGTGTCCTTGTCCTTAAGCTTTAGAGACGTCGGTGTTGTATCAGCACTTGGAAAGGACTTAATACCTATGTATAAATATATTAGGGGACAGTACAGAGATCTCCCTCATGACCAGTTTGTATGCAGGACTGTATCTATAACAAGGGATCATCCTCTACATTTAGAAGAAATCCGATTTCTACACCAGCACAGAGGGGGGGGGGGGGTCTTTACTGTAAGAGCAGTGAGACTGTGGAACTCTCTGCCAGAGAGAATATCATGTGAGCACAATAACAGAGTTCAGGAGGAGGGGCCTGAATACATTACTGGAGATAATATACTTTATGGATACTAGATGTAAAGGAACAGAACGTTCAACCAGGGACTTAATATGATACTATATTTGGAACCAGGAAGGAATTTTTTTTTCTCTAATATGTGGTAATTGGCATCATCTTTTTTAAGGATATTTTTTCTCCCTTCCTCTGTATCAACTCAGTAGCGGAACAATAGGGATAAAGGCTGAATCCGATGGACTCATTACAGGGATTAACTGTGGAGACATTAAAGGAGCAATTCACTGGATTAAGAGTATTTGGAAGACATTCTGGCCAAAACTGACTTGTGTTTGTCATGATCTTAACTATTTTGTTTTTAAACATCCTATTTAACTTTTCAACCTTCCCGCTATTCTTGGAGTGGTATAGGGTGTGTTTAAACCCTGGTTAATCTTAAGTACAGTGCACACTTCTGTAAAAATCTGGCCAGCAAAGAAGGGATGGGAGCTTCCTTTATGAGATTTGTTGCAAGACAGTCATGCCAATCATCCGCCTGAGGACTTATGTCCCTATCTTACCTCCCCCCCCCTTTTCTTCCTCCTCAAAAGGAAGAAGAGATGCTAGGTTCAAAACTGCACATCTTTTAATGGTAAAATTGGTGGGGGTGAGGAGGGCCACCTGGTACTTTGTCAGATGAGCTGTTGAAAGATCTTTAGTTTTTACCTGGGATATGATAGAGACTTTTAAATACATAATGGGAATCAACACGGTAAAGGAGGAGAAGATATTTCAAAGAAGAAAACTACCATAAGAGGACATAGTTTTATATAGAGGACATAGCGTTATACAGAGGACATAGTGTTAAATTAGAGGGGAAAAGGTTTCTGCAGTAATATAAGAAAGTATTACTTTACTGAGAGAGTAGTGGATGCATGGAATAGTCTTCCTGCAGAAGTGGTCGCTGCAAATACAATGAAGGAGTTTAAACATGATGGGATAAGCATAAGGCTATCCTTCATATAAGATAGGGCCAGGGACTATTGATAGGGTTCAGATTATTGGGCAAACTAGATGGGCTAAATGGTTCTTATCTGCTGACACATTCTATGTTTCTATAAGATCTCTCGTACTGAGTGGGGCGTAAACAGTGTCTACAATCTTGGACAGGTGGCTGTGAAACGGACACATCCTGGGGATCCCCTGTTTACCGGGTCCAGAGCCTTAGAAGGATACATAATCGGTCTGTATCTAGTCCCATGGCATTGAGTCAAGACCCCTGTGGCATGTCCTTCACTCTCGTAGCAGTATAGGAATAAGGACAGCTCGTAGTTGGGAAGGCCTAGGGCGGGGGCTTGAGAGAGTTCTTGAACCAGTGTCTGTAGTGTCAGCCAGTCATCATCTGTCAGAGTAAAAGGTGTTGCGGAGGATTCTCATAAAGAGATTGTGGCAATGTTTGGTACCCGATCTCTACAATAAATTATTTACCCCAGAATATCTCTAATTTTATGGGAGTTTTGTGGCCTACAAAAATCTTTCAAGGCTTGTACCCTCTGGGCCAAAAATTTTTTTGTGTTCTGCGATATGCAGTGCCCAGGAAGATAACCTTATCCTTACAACACTGTAATTTATCCTTGCTAGCCATATTTCCTGTTGATGCAAGGAGATTTATCAGAGACACAGTATGACAATAACAAATTGATCAGTCTGGAAAACAGATCAACAGATTATTGACACACTTTGGAAGAAGACATCACTATTGTCAGACATCCACTGGTCTAATACCAGCTTCAGTCACTATACTCAGATGGGCCGGTCATCAAGACCTGCGGTAAACGTGTCCAACTCTGCTGCTGACCCTGTAATGAGAAAGCAAAAAAGTATTGACATTGTGAGTCCAGTGACACAAAGAAAAATTCATGAGTGAGGTCAGTCAGACCAAGACAGGATGAATCAGGTGTTATAGAGGCCGGCAATGTGTGTCGATTAGGGACCAATGGGGTGTCGTTCACGATAATCTCATTGATATGTACAGGCCTATCAGTGACCTCCTGGGAAAATGGATGTGTTGCAAGGAGACTGGACCTAGGTTAATCTACACCTTTAATATAACAGTCTATCTGCACCTTTATACTATCCATTTTCACTACACTAAGGGGATATTACGGTAGCCAAGTGAGTGTAGAACCAGGTTTTGTCTTGACTGTCACCAGAAAAACAGGGAGCAGACCTGCGTCAAACTCATCCACTGCCCAAAGTTTAAGGTTTACTTCCACTATAATCTACAGTGGGATCAGGCTGTCTGTTTCCTGGATGTAAGGTATGACAACAATGGTGCCTATCGTCTCATCCATGAGTGCACTGGCTACCACATTACACGCTGAGCTGCCGCTGATGAGGCCCAGATCTCTTTTAAAATTTCTGCTCTTAAAAAGTTTACAGGGATATCCTCTGAAAACAGTATAAATCTTATGGCTATAGTTGGTGTTCTGTGTTGTATTACCAGTTAACATTATCCATGTCCACATGCATTGTGGTTCCTGAAAGATGTGCTAAATACAAATGGTTAGATAATCGCATTGAAATTCTTACAGGTAAAATCAATTGTCTCCAACACAAAGAATGCTCCTCCCCTGTCTTTCCAATTATTAACTGATGAAAAGACCTATTCCTATATAAATAATTCTAGGCCTAAATTCACACTATGGGTATGGTAGTGGAACACTATTCAGTACTCCACCAGGGATACCTCTCCTATGAGTATGGTAGTGGAGCATATTCAGTACTCCACCAGGGATACCTATCCTATGGGTATAATAGTGGAACACTATTCAAAACTCCACCAGGGATAACTCTCCTATGGGTATAGTAGTGGAACACTATTCAGCACTCCACCAGGGATACCTCTCCTATTGGTATAGTAGTGGAACACTATTAAGTACTCCACCAGGGATACCTCTCCCATGGGTATAGTAGTGGAACACTATTCAGTACTCCACCAGGGATACCTCTCCAATGGGTATAGTAGAGGTACACTATTCAGTACTCCACCAGGGATACCTCTCCTATGGGTATAGTAATGGAACACTATTCAGTACTCCACCAGGCATACCTCTCCTATGGGTATAGTAGTGGAACACTATTCAGTACTCCACCAGGGATACCTCTCCTATGGGTATAGTAGTGGAACACTATTCAGTACTCCACCAGGGATACCTCTCCTATGGGTATAGTAGTGGAACGTTATTCAGCACTCCACCAGGGATACCTCTCCTATGAGTATAGTAATGGAACACTATTCAGTACTCCACCAGGGATACCTCTCCTATGGGTATAGTAGTGGAACGTTATTCAGCACTCCACCAGGGATACCTCTCCTATGGGTATAGTAATGGAACACTAGTCAGTACTCCACCAGGGATACCTCTCCTATGGGTATAGTAATGGAACACTATTCAGTACTCCACCAGGGATACCTCTCCTATGGGTATAGTAATGGAGCACTGTTAAATTAAAACTTATGGACTATCAAGATAGGGAGAGGGCTCAAAGTAGTGAGCTCAAATGTGCAGCAAATTCTTTGTATAAGTATTCGGTTACAGAGCTTGTTACACAGACCTAAAATTAAAAATTAAATACAAAGGTTAGAAAGAGAGGGAAAAGCAGTTACAAAATTTAAATAGATAGATTAGAAGAAGGGCGGGAAAGACAGTTTTAAAAAGTTTTTAACAAAGAGGTTAGGAAGAGAGAGAGAGAGAGAGAGAGAGAGAGAAGAATTACACTTTGAACAGAGAAAAATTCACAACTTCAATGGGTTTTTGCAAACACTTTGCTCAAATCACCTTCCCTCCCCCCCCCCAGCACAATGTGACTCCACAACCGAACAACTCTACACAATTCTAATACTCCAACAATATGGTTAATGTGAACACTCTGCTTATCAGAAATACTATAAAAACACACTCCAGTACTTATCACTTATTAGTTACTCTCCAAACACAGAAAACACAAACTATATACAAACATGGGCCACAATGCTGGTAATTTCCCTTATGGCAGACACAATCACTGGCTATAAACTAGGGCAGCCTCTGTCCTAATAACTGGCCAGATAGGCTGTATGAGTTGAACCATAAGTCAAAGTTAAAAATCACAAAAAGAAATACAATGTTTCTTACTTTAAAAGACCGGTCAGAGTTATGGCTTCAAAAGATATGGATTATCCATTAAATGCAGCCTAATAAAACACAGTTGCCTCCTACCTTCGCTCGCCAAATGTTGTAGGAATCCACACTTGTAATAATATTCAGCTACAGTGGTGCCTGCCCGGGATAGTGAATTTGCAATAGTTGGAAAAACACAGACAGAGTCCGTGATCCTGCAACGCGGTTTCTCCTACCCGCTTCAGGAAGAATCCCCCCTGCTATTGTGGATTATATTTATCCCTAACAAAAGGGATGGTTTACAAAGCCACTCCCACATACAGTACAAAGCCACGCCCATACATACAGTCAGCATTAGGTTACAAGGTAATGATTCAGCCTACACAAGATATAACACCTCCATGTGCCATCAATAACCACCACATCTGCAGCTATGTTTACCAGTTGTAAACACATGAATCTACGCCATATCGCACAAGATGAAGGCAATGTGACCATTTAATATTTCCACGACAACCTCCACCATCTCTGCAACACATTCCAAAGGCTGACTGTGACACAACTCTTCCTTGTACTTATGATATCCTTCTGTGTAGCATAAGGGTGGGAGACAAAGATGATGAAACATTGGACATTTCCACCATGCCATGTAACTGTAGAAAATGAGAAATCCACTGACACCTGGCTCAATGTCATATGGTCAGACTCTTCCTTCACATGAGATGACCTACAAGGAGAAAACCAGTTGAGAATGGCTGAAATATCCTCGAAAACCAGACAACCAATGGAAGACATAGACAACATTTTCTTGCTGCTGCTACTACTACCGCCAGGCACCTGGATGCTGCTGTTTCCTGTACTGGTACTGTGTCCTATACTGCCTAGGGATCTTTTTTCTCTACCTCGTCCTTTTCCAAAAATTCCTTTACCAGAGACTAAAACAAAAAAATGGAGGTTATTTTTATGCTTTTGAGGTGAGTTGTTGCTTACCCAATAGTTAAGTGGTAGAGAAACTGACAGTCAACTCTCAAAGCTAGAAATGCATATTTATGTTAAACCCAGCAACAAATCCACACAATTAGGGTAACTTGGAGTGAAGTGATTTTTCCACGTTCACTCTCCACGCATTTTAATGTGGATTTATGTTCCACCCATCTACAAAGCTATATGTCTGATTAAACCCCTAAAATGCCAATTCCACGTTCATTTTCCATGCTTTTAATGCAGATTTATGGTACACCCAGCTAAAAATGCTATATGTTAGATTAAATCCAGAGAATACAGGTAACCTGGTGGGAAATGTATATTCCACTTTTACTCTCAATGCTTTTCATGTGGATTTAACCCCTTCAGGACGGAGCCCATTTTGGCCTTAAGGACCGGAGCGTTTTTTGCACATCTGACCACTGTCACTTTAAACATTAATAACTCTGGAATGCTTTTAGTTATCATTCTGATTCCGAGATTGTTTTTTCGTGACATATTCTACTTTAACATAGTGGTAAAATTTTATGGTAACTTGCATCCTTTCTTGGTGAAAAATCCGTAAATTTGATGAAAAATTTGAAAATTTTGCATTTTTCTAACTTTGAAGCTCTCTGCTTGTAAGGAAAATGGATATTACGAATACATTTTTTTTTGGTTCACATATACAATATGTCTACTTTATTTTTGCATCATAAAATTGATGAGTTTTTACTTTTGGAAGACACCAGAGGGCTTCAACGGTCAGCAGCAATTTTCTGATTTTTCACAAAATTTTCAAACTCAGTATTTTTCAGGGACCAGTTCAGGTTTGAAGTGGATTTGAAGGGTCTTCATATTAGAAATACCCCATAAATGACCCCATTATAAAAACTACACCCCCCAAAGTATTCAAAATGACATTCAGTCAGCGTTTTAACCCTTTAGGTGTTTCACACGAATAGCAGCAAAGTGAAGGAGAAAATTCAAAATCTTCATTTTTTACACTTACATGTTCTTGTAGACCCAATTTTAGAATTTTTACAAGGGGTAATTTTACTTGTATTTGTAGCCCAATTTCTCTCGAGTAAGCACATACCTCATATGTCTATGTAAATTGTTCGGCGGGCGCAGTAGAGGGCTCAGAAGGGAAGGAGCGACAAGGGGAGAGTACGTTTTTCTGAAATGGTTTTTGGGGGGCATGTCACCTTTAGGAAGCCCTTATGGTGCCAGAACAGCAAAAAAAAACACATGGCATACCATTTTGGAAACTAGACCCCTCGGGGAATGTAACATGGGATAAAGTGAACCTTAATACCCCACAGGTGTTTCACGACTTTTGCAAATGTAAAAAAAAAAAAAAAAAATTTTAACTAAAATGCTTGTTTTCCCAAAAAATTTGAAGCTCAATTTCTCCCGATTCAGAAAACACCCCATATGGGGGTGAAAAGTGCTCTGCTGGTGCACTACAGGTCTCGGAAGAGAAGGAGTCACATTTGGCTTTTTGAAAGCAAATTTTGCTCTGGGGGCATGCTGCATTTAGGAAGCCCCTATGGTGCCAGGACAGCAAAAAAAAACCCACATGGCATGTCATTTTGGAAACTAGACCCCTCGGGGAACGTAACAAGGGGTTAAGTGAACCTTTATACCCCACAGGTGTTTCACGACTTTTGCATATGTAAAAAAAATATTTTTTTTACCTAAAATGCTTGTTTTCCCAAAAATTTTACATTTTTAAAAAGGGTAAAAGCAGAAAATATCCCCCAAAATTTGTAACACAATTTCTCCCAAGTACGGCGATACCCCATATGTGGCCCTAAACTGTTGCCTTGAAATACGACAGGGCTCCAAAGTGAGAGCGCCATGCGCATTTGAGGCCTAAATTAGGGACTTGCATAGGGGTGGACATAGGGGTATTCTACGCCAGTGATTCCCAAACAGTGTGCCTCCAGCTGTTGCAAAACTCCCAGCATGCCTGGACAGTCAACGGCTGTCCGACAATACTGGGAATTGTTTTGCAACAGCTGGAGGCTCCGTTTTGGAAACAGTGGCGTACCAGACGTTTGTCATTTTTATTGGGGAGGGGAGGGGGGCTGTATAGGGGTATGTGTATATGTAGTGTTTTTTACTTTTTATTTTGTTTTTTGTGTTAGTGTAGTGTAGTTTTTTAGACTACAGTCGCACGGGCGGGGGTTCACAGTAGTTTCTCGCTGGCAGTTTGAGCTGCAGCAGAAAGTTTGCGGCAGCTCAAACTTGCAGCCAGATACTTACTGTAATCCTCCACCCATGTGAGTGTACCCTGTACATTCACATTGGGGGGGGGGGGGCATCCAGCTGTTGCATAACTACAACTCCCAGCATGCCCGTTGGCTGTCGGTGACTGCTGAGAGTTGTAGTTTTGCAACAACTGTAGGCACACTGGTTATGTATCACTGAGTTTGTGACCTAACTCAGTGTTTCACAACCAGTGTGCCTCCAGCTGTTGCAAAACGACAACTCCCAGCATGTACGGTGCATGGTGTACGGTGACTGCTGAGTTGTAGTTTGCAACAGCTGGAGGCACACCGGTCGTGAAACACTGAGTTAGGTAAAAAAAAACTCACAACCAGTGTGCCTTCAGCTGTTGCAAAACTACAACTCTCAGCAGTCACCGACAGCCAACGGGCATGCTAGGAGTTGTAGTTATGCAACCAGCAGATGCACCACTACAACTCCCAGCATACACTTTAGCTGTTTGTGCAAGCTGGGAGTTGTAGTTATACAACAGCTGAAGGTACACTTTTCCATAGAAAAAATGTGCCTCCAGCTGTTGCAAAACCATAAGTCCCAGCATGCCCATAAGGGAATGCTGGGAGTTGTGGTGGTCTGCCTCCTGCTGTTGCATAACTACAGCTCCCAGCATGCCCTTTTTGCATGCTGGGAGCTGTTGCTAAGCAACACCAGGAGGCTGTCACTCACCTCCAACGATCCACGCCGGAGAGTCAGTCCCTCGTCGTCTCCGCCGCCGCTGCTCCTGGGGCCCCGATCCCAACATTAACGCCGGGGATCGGGGTCCCCAGCACTCGGGGTGCCCGTCCCGCACCCGCTCACGTCCTCCGGAAGAGGCGGAGCGGGTGCGGGAGTGACACCCCCAGCAGGTGCCCTGATTGGTCGGCCGGTAATCCGGCCGACGAATCAGGGCGATCGTGAGGTGGCACCAGTGCCACCTCACCCCTGCAGGCTCTGGCTGTTCGGGGCCGTCAGAGACGGCCCCGAACAGCCAGTAATTCCGGGTCACCGGGTCACTGGAGACCCGATTGACCCGGAATCGCCGCAGATCGCTGGACTGAATATGCCGACATGGGGGGGCATAATGACCCCCCTGGGCGATATGCCGGGATGCCTGCTGAACGATTTCAGCAGGCATCCGGTTCCAGTCCCCAACCGGCTAGCGGTGGGGGCCGGATTTTCCACGGGCGTATGGATACGCCCTCGGTCCTTAAGGACTCGGGATGCAGGGCGTATCCATACGCCCTATGTCCTGAAGAGGTTAAGTTACACCCAGCTACAAATGCTATATGTTAGATTAAACCCAAAAAATATAGGTAAGCATTTTCGTGAAATTGGAGATTTTCCTACCTTTGGTGATGGAAAATATAGATTTTATTAAAGACAGGAGACAAACATTATGCTTAAATCTTCCCTTTACTATTTAAGCAGCAAACAAAGAGTTAAAATATGATTGCCAAGAAAAATATGTAAATTGAGTTCGGCCAGTAGCCAATCACAGGACAGTCCAGTGGTATAACGTACCAACTGAAAAAAACAACTTCCTCTTTTCTTTGATGAAGCTGTAAGAATAAACTTGAACTAGAATGACGAGAAATTTCTTCCAGACTGGAAAGACAAACTTGGACCGGAACATCTGATAACGTAGAAAGAATGTCTAAACTGGGATTCTTAATTCATGTAGAATCTCAAACATATGAACCTTTCGATGAGTTTGAGTCTTGGTTGGAAGACTCAAAATAGTTGTTTCGAGTATTGACAAAAGGGATTCCTGGTTTGGCCATTTCCTTCCTGTGGAAAGCGGGCCACATTGAGCACCCCAACCTAGGCGGCTGGCATCCGACTCTATGATCAAATCTGGAATGGTGGTGAAAATTGCTTTTCTGTTCCAGGACTGTAAATGTTGGAACCACAATAGGAGTTCTTCCCTGGTTTCCGAATTGAGAGTTATCTTGTCCGAATATCCTAGTCCTTCTCTCAAATGTTGAGCTTTGAGATGTTGAAGGGCTCGATAATGGGGAGGTGAAGGAAATATCGCTTGAATAGAAGAGGAAAGAAAACCTACAATAAGAGCGATAGCTCGAAGGGACACTAAGTGTTTGTTTAGAACAGATCGAGTTGGTCAAACTGCAAGAAATAGAAAGATACAAATAAATAGGTTTGGGTAACTACAAAGGGAGGGATAATGTTTGTCTCCTGTCTTTAATAAAATCTATATTTTCTGTCACCAAGGATAGCAAAATCTCCAATTTTATCACATTATGCTTGTTTAAAGCTTCAAATCTAGATTCATATAAACATATAAATGTATATAATGAAACATTTCAAAATAATACCACAGAAGCATGTGTATCAGGGCTAAAGTGAAATGTTTTAAACGTTGACTCTGAAGACCAATTAGCAGCCTTTAAAATATCTGATAAAGAGCCTCCTGCTTGTCTGACTTTAGTAGACATCACATTTCTAGTGGAATGGGCACCAAAGACAGAAACATCTATACCCGCTAAAGTCATGGTTTGTCAGATCCATCTGGCTAAATTTGCTGGTAAGTGGGGTTTACAAAAGGAAATAAATAACTGAGAATTAGAATTAGTTCTAAAAGATACAGTTCTTAGTTCATAAGTTTTTAAAGTACAAACTACACAAATATTTTCTTGATGAGGGAAAGCTGGATAAAAAACTGTAAGAATGTTAGTTTTTGAACGTTTGTATACCTGAAAAGTATCTATGGCACGAACATCTGAAACTCTTAAATGAAATGAGACATAATAGCATGGTATGTTTGAAAGAAAATAATTTTAAAGGGAGAGATTCATTATCTCCGCAAGAAACTATCAACTCAAAAACCATGGAGACATCCCAAGTGGAATTGTATTTGGGTAATGGAGGTCTGCAAAATGTTATACCATTCAAGAATTTGGATATTAATGGATCTTTTCCTATGGGTAAAGAATGTATGGGAGCGTGATATAAGGATATAGCAGAGTGATATACATTTATGGTTCTATAGGCTTTACCTTACTCAAAAGAGTGAGACAGAAAATTAACTATTTGATTTAAGGGGCGTGTATTGGATCCAATGCCCATTAAGTGCACCAATCAGACCAAATTTTCCAAGCTGAATTATAGGCTCATCTAGTACCTGGGGTCCAAGCGTCTGAGAGGATGTTTCTAGCTGATTCAGAAATTTCAAGGTCAGGTTCTGATTCCAGGAAATGAACCAAGATACTCGGGATAGTAGACCCGACACAATGAGTGGATGAGGTTTCGCTGATGGATCTAAAAGTATTGAGTGATGATTAGGAAGAATGCGAGGGTAGTCTATGGACATTTTGAAAACCTGAGGAAACCACGTTTGAGTTGGCCATAAAGGGGTTATCAAAATCAGAGTGGATTTCTGGATTTTGGTCAAAAGAAGTGTTCTCAATATCAGAGCAAACAGAGGGAAAGCATATAGTATTGCTGGGGGCCAAATCTGTAGTAGTACATCTGTACCCTGAGATTCTGGATCCAAACGCCAACTGTAAAAATGAGGCAGTTGACAATTCAGTCTGGATGCAAAAAGATCCAAATGAATGGGACCCCATAGATGATTGATGTCACGATTCGGCTGGCTGGAGCTGGATCCTCTGTGCCAGAGAGGGATTGGCGTGGACCGTGTTGGTGGACCGGTTCTAAGTTGCTACTGGTGTTCACCAGAGCCCGCCGCAAAGCGGGGTGGTCTTGCAGCGGCGGTAGCAACCAGGTCGTATCCACCAGCAACGGCTCAACCTCTCTGACTGCTGAAGATAGGCGCGGTACAAGGGAGTAGACAAGAGCAAGGTCGGACGTAGCAGAAGGTCAGGGCAGGCAGCAAGGATCGTAGTCAGGGGCAACGGCAGGAGGTCTGGAACACAGGCTAGGAACACACAAGGAAACGCTTTCACTGGCACAATGGCAACAAGATCCGGCGAGGGAGTGCAGGGGAAGTGAGGTATAAATAGGGAGTGCACAGGTGAACACACTAATTAAGCCTGCTGCGACAATCAGTGGCGCAGTGGCCCTTTAAATTGCAGAGACCCGGCGCGTGCGCGCCCTAAGGAGCGGGGCCGCGCGCGCCGGGACAAGACCGACGGGGAGCGAGTCAGGTACGGGAGCTGGGACGCGCAGCGGGCGCCTTCCGCATCGCGAATCGCATCCCGGCTGAGAGAGGTATTGCAGCGCACCCGGTCAGCAGGTCTGATTGGGGCGCTGCAAATGCGAGGATGTTGCGAGCGCTCCGGGGAGGAGCGGGGACCCGGAGCGCTCGGCGTAACAATTGAGTTGATTGAAAATGAGTGGATCTAGTTTCTAATCGCTATAGTTCCAGTCTGCTATGGAGTTGAATACCCCCGGAAGGTATTCTGCTTTTAATACAATATGTCTGTCCAGACAAAAATGCCAAAATTCTTTCATGATGTTTGCTAACATCTTTATCTGGTGCCTCCTAACAGGTTGATATATTGTATTGTCCATCCGCAGGAGATGTAATAGGGATTCCTGGTTTGGCCATTTCCTTCCTGTGGAAAGCGGGCCACATTGAGCACCCCAACCTAAGCGGCTAGCATCCGACTCTATGATCAAATCTGGAATGGGGGTGAAAATTGCTTCTCTGTTTCAGGACTGTATATGTTGGAACCACAATAGGAGTTCTTCCCTGGTTTCCGAATTGAGAGTTACCTTGTCCGAATATCCTAGTCCTTCTCTCAAAAGTTGAGCTTTGAGATGTTGAAGGGCTCGATAATGGAGAGGTGCAGGAAATATCACTTGAATAGAAGAGGAAAGAAAACCTACAATAAGAGCGATAGCTCGAAGGGACACTAAGTGTTTGTTTAGAACAGATAGTATTTCTCTCCGGATTAATTTAAATTTCTTGGTTGGAAGACTATAAATAGTTGTTTAGAGTATTGACAAGGAAATCTAGAAATTCTATTTCTTTTGAGGGTATCAAAACCGATTTCTCCCAGTTTATAATGAAACCCAGATTGCATAATAGGGCTTTTGTCCATTGAGAGTGTAATTGAATGAGTGGAAATGAGTCAGCCATGAGACGAATATCATCTAAGTAGATGATTAGACAAACACCTGGAGCCCTCAGAACAGCTATTACTGGTTTTAATAATTTTGCAAAGCACCATGGGGCTGAGGATAGATTGGTAAATTTCCATTTCTGACCTTCCCATATGAATTGGAGGTATGGGTGTGACATAGGGTGCCTAGGCACTGTGAGGTAGGCATCTTTGAGATCTATCTTGATCAGCTAGTTGTCTTGTAATAATAAATCTCTTAAGAGGTGTATGCCTTCCATCTTGAATTGATGGTATAGAAGATAATTGTTCAATAGTCTTAGATTGATGACGGGTCTGTGACCTCCGTATTTCTTTTTCACCAGAAACAGGTTGCTGAGAAAACCTGAAATATTGGGCCTTGGAACATAGTTCCTTGATTTCTAGGTAGTCAGATCTCGATCTGTGTTGGAAAAAACTACTGGATGAGATTCCTGAATCTGTATAGGCAGAGTTATAAACTCTATTTGGAAGCCTAGAACTGTGTTCAAAATCCATGCATCTGATGTAATCATGGACCAGGCATGGAAAAAATGTGTTAACCTTCCCCCTAGGGGTGTGTGAGAAGAACGTGAAAGAATTGCACTCACCTGTAGCAGGTCTCGGTCTTGAAAAGTTTACAAACACAAAAATTGCAGCGGCACATTTTATCAAAATTTTTATATTTTTTTTAAAAGGCTCTCAGCGCACTTTTTGATCAAAACATGTCCCCCATCCTCCACGTGGAGGCGGCCATTTTCGGATGGTCCCTAACATACATTATGAGTCAAGAGGCTATATGCACAGCAGAGGTGAGAGTTGTGAGTATTAGACTCATAATGTATGTTAGGGACCATCCGAAAATGGCCTCCTCCACGTGGCAGATGGGGGACACGTTTTGAACAAAAAGTGCGCTGAGAGCCTTTAAAAAAAAATATAAACATTTTGATAAAATGTGCCGCTGCAATTTTTGTGTTTGTATACTTTGCATTTGCCACAGCAGCATGCACTGGTATATCATGTAGTTGTGCTGGCTATTTGGGTTTTTTCTCGGTGTTGAAAAGCCTCTCTGTCTTCTAGTCCTCCAAAGGTGGCCTCTGGTTGGAAAGAAAGGAACTGTGTGGTATGGAGGTGCTGGTATAGAGTAAAACTCTGGACTGGTAGGGTATGAGCCTCTGTAAGGAATTCTCTCCTGGGGTTGTCGGCTGGGGAACCGGCCCCACCGTTTCCCAGCCCTATCAAAAACAAACCCCTGAAAAACCCTCTTAAGAGATGTTTAGGCCTTGTCTAATGATGAAAATAGCCCTACACATTTATTGATCTCCTTCATGTAGGATTCTCCAAATAGATGGTTATCAGCAGAGGGACCAGATTCTGAATTTGCCAAGTGAACCAACTGAGGGTCTAACTTTATTAAAATGGATCTCTTCCTCTCCATACACAGTGCCGCATTGGCATTTCCAAAAAGGCATAGGGCGCATGGAGCCCAACCTTGCAAAATGTGGAGGTCAATGGGATTTCCTGATGTGGAAGCTTCCTCTGTCATCCAATATCCTGGTCAAGGAACTGAGAACATCATAATAGCATTGTCCTCACAAGAGGATTGCTGAGGAGATATGGGGAGAGATATTGCTTTCTGTTTAGAAGAATACAATACAGGAATATGGGTGCACTACTGTGGTAGATGTATACAATGACATTGGCTATCCCTCAACACTGATGTTAAAATTGATGGTGTAGGATACTATTGTGGCACTTGTAGTCCACTGCAGGCATCCTCCATTGTATGCATTTTTATGCTGTGGATCGCCCCTAGCAATGGACTACAAGGGCAGGATCTGCTCCCCAAGTATAAATGCACAACCGCATTTGGGGTTAAGCACCTCCAGCCATTTGTGACCACGTTTTTTGGTGTGTGTTTAAATTTTATACTTGGAGGTGTGTAAACTCCATATGTTAATGCAACTTGAATATCTTCCAGGCAGCATTAGGGTAGCACCTGTTAGGCCATGCACCTATATTAGCCAACTTAGGTGGGGCTTGCAGCTTGCCTCTCTCCTCCCATTGTATGTGTGTGCTTGTAGCCACGCTGAAGGGTACCTGGGAGGACGCTGTGAGTCGACCAAATGCTGCCGTAATTGCCCACTGGACCCTGTTTTGCTTATCATGCACAGGCAGGTTTAGCGTTAGTGTCACGATGCCGGCTGGCAGGTAGTGGATCCTCTGTGCCAGAGAGGGATTGGCGTGGACCGTGCTAGTGGACCGGTTCTAAGCCACTACTGGTTTTCACCAGAGCCCGCCGCAAAGCGGGATGGTCTTGCTGCGGCGGTAGTGACCAGGTCGTATCCACTAGCAACGGCTCACCTCTCTGGCTGCTGAAGATAGGCGCGGTACAAGGGAGTAGGCAAAAGCAAGGTCGGACGTAGCAGAAGGTCGGGGCAGGCAGCAAGGATCGTAGTCAGGGGCAACGGCAGAAGGTCTGGAAACACAGGCAAAGAACACACAAGGAACGCTTTCACTGGCACTAAGGCAACAAGATCCGGCAAGGGAGTGCAGGGGAAGTGAGGTGATATAGGGAAGTGCACAGGTGAACACACTAATAGGAACCACTGCGCCAATCAGCGGCGCAGTGGCCCTTTAAATCGCAGAGACCCGGCGCGCGCGCGCCCTAGGGAGCGGGGCCGCGCGCGCCGGGACAGAACAGACGGAGAGCGAGTCAGGTAGGGGAGCCGGGGTGCGCATCGCGAGCGGGCGCTACCCGCATCGCGAATCGCATCCCGGCTGGCAGCGGAATCGCAGCGCCCCGGGTCAGAGGACATGACCGGAGCGCTGCCGCGGGGAGAGTGAAGCGAGCGCTCCGGGGAGGAGCGGGGACCCGGAGCGCTCGGCGTAACAGTACCCCCCCCCTTGGGTCTCCCCCTCTTCTTAGAGCCTGAGAACCTGAGGAGCAGACTTTTGTCTAGGATGTTGTCCTCAGGTTCCCAGGATCTCTCTTCAGGACCACAACCCTCCCAGTCCACTAAAAAAAAATTTTTCCCTCTGACCTTTTTGGCAGCTAAAATTTCTTTGACCGAGAAGATGTCCGAGGAGCCGGAAACAGGAGTGGGAGGAACAGATTTGGGAGAAAAACGGTTGAGGATGAGTGGTTTGAGAAGAGAGACGTGAAAGGCATTAGGGATACGAAGAGAGGGAGGAAGAAGAAGTTTATAAGAGACAGGATTAATTTGACACAAAATTTTGAAAGGACCAAGATAGCGTGGTCCCAACTTGTAGCTAGGGACACGGAAGCGGACATATTTAGCGGAGAGCCATACCTTGTCTCCAGGGGAAAAGACGGGGGGAGCTCTTCTTTTCTTATCCGCGAACTTCTTCATGCGTGATGAAGCCTGTAAGAGAGATTTTTGGGTCTCTCTCCATATGATGGAAAGGTCACGAGAAATTTCATCCACAGCGGGCAGACCAGAGGGCAAGGGAGTAGGGAGGGGGGGAAGAGGGTGACGGCCGTACACCACGAAAAATGGGGATTTGGAGGAAGACTCAGAGACCCTGAAGTTATACGAGAATTCGGCCCATGGGAGGAGATCTGCCCAGTCATCCTGGCGGGAGGAAACAAAATGTCGCAAATAATCACCCAAGATCTGGTTAATCCTTTCTACTTGTCCATTGGACTGGGGATGATATGCAGAAGAAAAATTTAATTTAATCTTGAGTTGTTTACAGAGAGCCCTCCAGAATTTAGACACGAATTGGACGCCTCTATCCGAGACAATCTGCGTAGGCAACCCGTGAAGACGAAAAATGTGTACAAAAAATTGTTTAGCCAACTGAGGCGCAGAAGGAAGACCAGGAAGAGGGATGAAATGTGCCATTTTGGAGAATCGATCAACGACCACCCAAATAACAGTGTTGCCACGGGAAGGGGGTAAATCAGTAATAAAATCCATACCAATCAGAGACCAAGGCTGTTCAGGGACAGGCAGAGGATGAAGAAAACCAGCGGGCTTCTGGCGAGGAGTCTTATCCCGGGCACAGATAGTGCAGGCTCGCACAAAGTCCACAACATCCGTCTCCAGAGTCGGCCACCAATAGAAGCGGGAGATGAGTTGCACAGATTTCTTGATACCCGCATGACCTGCGAGATGGGAGGAGTGACCCCATTTGAGGATTCCGAGGCGTTGGCGAGGAGAAACAAAGGTCTTTCCTGGAGGAGTCTGCCTGATGGAGGCAGGAGAAGTGGAGATCAGGCAGTCAGGTGGAATGATGTGTTGCGGAGAGAGTTCAACTTCTGAGGCATCCGAGGAACGAGAGAGAGCATCGGCCCTAATGTTCTTATCGGCAGGACGAAAGTGAATCTCAAAATTAAATCGGGCAAAGAACAGAGACCACCGGGCCTGGCGAGGATTCAGCCGTTGGGCAGACTGGAGGTAGGAGAGGTTCTTGTGGTCGGTGTAGATAATAACAGGAGAACTTGATCCCTCCAGCAGATGCCTCCATTCCTCAAGTGCTAATTTAATGGCTAGAAGCTCTCGATCCCCGATGGAGTAGTTCCTCTCCGCTGGAGAGAAGGTCCTAGAGAAAAAACCACAAGTGACAGCATGCCCGGAAGAATTTTTTTGTAGAAGAACAGCTCCAGCTCCCACTGAGGAGGCATCAACCTCCAATAGGAAGGGTTTGGAAGGGTCAGGTCTGGAGAGGACGGGAGCCGAAGAAAAGGCAGACTTGAGTCGTTTAAAGGCGTCTTCTGCTTGAGGAGGCCAGGACTTGGGATCAGCATTTTTTTTGGTTAAAGCCACGATAGGAGCCACAATGGTAGAAAAATGTGGAATAAATTGCCTGTAATAATTGGCGAACCCCAAAAAGCGTTGGATAGCACGGAGTCCGGAGGGGCGTGGCCAATCTAAGACGGCAGAGAGTTTGTCTGGATCCATCTGTAGTCCCTGGCCAGAGACCAAATATCCTAGAAAAGGAAGAGATTGGCATTCAAACAGACATTTCTCAATTTTGGCATAGAGTTGGTTGTCACGAAGTCTCTGAAGAACCATACGGACATGCTGGCGGTGTTCTTCTAGATTGGCAGAAAAAATTAGGATATCGTCCAGATATACAACAACACAGGAGTATAACAGATCACGAAAAATTTCATTGACAAAGTCTTGGAAGACGGCAGGGGCGTTGCACAGTCCAAAGGGCATGACCAGATACTCAAAGTGTCCATCTCTGGTGTTAAATGCCGTTTTCCACTCGTCCCCCTCTCTGATGCGGATGAGGTTATAGGCGCCTCTTAAGTCCAATTTAGTGAAGATGTGGGCACCTTGGAGGCGATCAAAGAGTTCAGAGATGAGGGGTAAGGGGTAGCGGTTCTTAACCGTGATTTTATTAAGACCGCGGTAGTCAATGCAAGGACGTAGGGAGCCATCTTTTTTGGACACAAAGAAAAATCCGGCTCCGGCAGGAGAGGAGGATTTACGGATAAAGCCCTTTTTTAGATTCTCCTGGACGTATTCGGACATGGCAAGAGTCTCTGGGGCAGAGAGAGGATAAATTCTGCCCCGGGGTGGAGTAGTGCCCGGGAGGAGGTCGATAGGGCAATCATAAGGCCTGTGAGGAGGTAGAGTCTCAGCTTGTTTTTTGCAGAAGACATCCGCGAAGTCCATATAGGCCTTAGGGAGACCGGTTACTGGAGGAACCACAGAGTTACGGCAAGGGTTACTGGGAACCGGTTTTAGACAGTTCTTGGAACAAGAGGACCCCCAACTCTTGATCTCCCCAGTGGACCAATCCAGAGTAGGGGAATGAAGTTGAAGCCAGGGAAGTCCAAGGAGAATTTCCGAGGTGCAATTGGGGAGGACCAAAAGTTCAATCCTCTCATGATGAGATCCGATGCTCATAAGAAGGGGCTCCGTGCGGAAACGTATGGTACAGTCCAATCTTTCATTATTTACACAATTGATGTAGAGGGGTCTGGCGAGACTGGTCACCGGGATGTTGAACCTGTTGACGAGAGAGGCCAAAATAAAATTTCCTGCAGATCCAGAGTCCAAGAAGGCCACTGTAGAGAAGGAGAAGGCAGAGGCAGACATCCGCACAGGCACAGTAAGACGTGGAGAAGCAGAGTAGACATCAAGGACTGTCTCACCTTTGTGCGGAGTCAGCGTATGTCTTTCCAGGCGGGGAGGACGGATAGGACAATCTCTCAGGAAGTGTTCGGTACTAGCACAGTACAGGCAGAGGTTCTCCATACGGCGTCGTGTCCTCTCTTGAGGTGTCAGGCGAGACCGGTCGACCTGCATAGCCTCCACGGCGGGAGGCACAGGAACAGATTGCAGGGGACCAGAGGAGAGAGGAGCCGAGGAGAAGAAACGCCTCGTGCGAACAGAGTCCATATCTTGGCGGAGTTCCTGACGCCTTTCGGAAAAACGCATGTCAATGCGAGTGGCTAGGTGAATAAGTTCATGTAGATTAGCAGGAATTTCTCGTGCGGCCAGAACATCTTTAATGTTGCTGGATAGGCCTTTTTTGAAGGTCGCGCAGAGGGCCTCATTATTCCAGGACAATTCTGAAGCAAGAGTACGGAATTGTACGGCATACTCGCCAACGGAAGAATTACCCTGGACCAGGTTCAACAGGGCAGTCTCAGCAGAAGAGGCTCGGGCAGGTTCCTCAAAGACACTTCGGATTTCCGAGAAGAAGGAGTGTACAGAGGCAGTGACGGGGTCATTGCGGTCCCAGAGCGGTGTGGCCCATGACAGGGCTTTTCCGGACAGAAGGCTGACTACGAAAGCCACCTTAGACCTTTCAGTGGGAAACAGGTCCGACATCATCTCCAGATGCAGGGAACATTGGGAAAGAAAGCCACGGCAAAACTTAGAGTCCCCATCAAATTTATCCGGCAAGGATAAGCGTATCCCAGGAGCGGCCACTCGCTGCGGAGGAGGTGCAGGAGCTGGCGGAGGAGATGACTGCTGAAGCTGTGGTAGTAACTGTTGTAGCATAATGGTCAGTTGAGACAGCTGTTGGCCTTGTTGCGCTATCTGTTGTGACTGCTGGGCGACCACCGTGGTGAGGTCAGCGACAACTGGCAGAGGAACTTCAGCGGGATCCATGGCCGGATCTACTGTCACGATGCCGGCTGGCAGGTAGTGGATCCTCTGTGCCAGAGAGGGATTGGCGTGGACCGTGCTAGTGGACCGGTTCTAAGCCACTACTGGTTTTCACCAGAGCCCGCCGCAAAGCGGGATGGTCTTGCTGCGGCGGTAGTGACCAGGTCGTATCCACTAGCAACGGCTCACCTCTCTGGCTGCTGAAGATAGGCGCGGTACAAGGGAGTAGGCAAAAGCAAGGTCGGACGTAGCAGAAGGTCGGGGCAGGCAGCAAGGATCGTAGTCAGGGGCAACGGCAGAAGGTCTGGAAACACAGGCAAAGAACACACAAGGAACGCTTTCACTGGCACTAAGGCAACAAGATCCGGCAAGGGAGTGCAGGGGAAGTGAGGTGATATAGGGAAGTGCACAGGTGAACACACTAATAGGAACCACTGCGCCAATCAGCGGCGCAGTGGCCCTTTAAATCGCAGAGACCCGGCGCGCGCGCGCCCTAGGGAGCGGGGCCGCGCGCGCCGGGACAGAACAGACGGAGAGCGAGTCAGGTAGGGGAGCCGGGGTGCGCATCGCGAGCGGGCGCTACCCGCATCGCGAATCGCATCCCGGCTGGCAGCGGAATCGCAGCGCCCCGGGTCAGAGGACGTGACCGGAGCGCTGCCGCGGGGAGAGTGAAGCGAGCGCTCCGGGGAGGAGCGGGGACCCGGAGCGCTCGGCGTAACAGTTAGGTCCCGCGCCATTTGAGAAACCTTGGCATTGGTGTGCCGGCTCTGGTATGTCCTTCATACAAGGATATACTGGCGAATGTCTCAATTTTAACATCTGTGTTGAGGGATAGCCAATGTCATTGTATACATCAACCACAGTAGTGCACCCATATTCCTGTATTGTATTATTCTAATTGTTACACATCCACACTGTCTATCTGGTGTAGGATTCTATTGTGGTACTTGTAGTCCGCTGCTGGCATCCTCCATTGTATGCATTTTTATGCTGGGGATCGCCCCTAGCAACGGACTACAAGGGCAGGATCTGCTCCCCCAGTATAAATGCACAACTGCATTTGGGGTTGAGCATCTCCAGCCATTTGAGCCCACGTTTTTGGTTGTTTGTTTTCTGTTTAGAAGAGGCTGTAGATGCCCGCTTAGATGTGGCTTCCTCAGGGGCTGAGGGGCTGGGATGCAAATTAGATGCATCAAGAATTGTGCTTTTTGATAAAGCTATAGTATCAACCTGATCCCCATAATGTCTAGACATTTGGAATTTTTTTTACCAATAGCGGGATCGGTAGAAATGTGGCATCTCTTTTGAGTGGCCCTCGCTTTCTTTAAACCACCTGCCATCCGTGAAGTGGAATCATCTGCCGACCAGAATAAATCTGACGATGTTGATAAATCATTCTGTGGCGATTAATCCCCATAGCAACAGATTTTGAAATTATATCCTGCATGGATGATATAACAGACTTAACTGCTGTCTACACTGACTTGCTAACTGATTGGTCTACCAAGGATTGTAAAGTATTTTCATCCACTAATTCAAGATTCTGTGTCCCAGACACTTTTGTGGGCTCTTCATTTGCCATGACAGTGAAAATGTGAAAGATGAATAGGGAGAAAAATTTATAAGTGTGTATTAATTAATGAACCTATTTAGGAAAATAAATAAATAAATCAATTATAAAAAAAAAAATATGCGTATGTAATGAATTAATAAATATATAATATATATTTTTAGTAATAATTCTTACTATAAATATATATTTATAAAATATTTATATATATATATATATATATATATATCCAAATTAAATAATTCATTAATTAAATAATTGATTGATAAAAATTATTAAGTAAATGAAAATGAAATGACACCGTAAAATAAGGGTATAAGATAATTGATAATGAACATATTTATGAAGAAACAGTACTAATGAATTATAAGGATATGTTGCAGTTAGCTATTTCTGACAGGAGAAGGCACTGTAGCACAGGGAATAAATGTACATGTATACATCGAGTATAACAGAGGCCTGAGACTGATGGGGAAACAGCCATGTTATAGACTGAAATTAATGAAGGCTGATAGGAAAAATATAATGAGTGCTCGCAGGAGTTGTGAGGGGACAGAGCGCTGATATGTTGTATCTGACACAGATGCCGTGTCAGACACAGATAAATGAAGATGCGGGAAAACAGCTGATCACCAGCTGTGACAGGACCTCAGTGATGCGGCTGATGTGGCTGAGCACTAACGGGCCCGGCGAAAAAAATATGGGGGAAATATAGTTTTTTTTTTATAGGAAAATGAAATAATAATGAAATAATGAAATAATGGTGCTGGTTGCCATATTATGAAATGTATTAGAGGGGAAATATGAGGTAATAGTATGAAAAATAATGATGAATTGATGATGAATTAATTTATAAGTATATTTCTGACTAAATAAATTATAAGAATATCAATAATTAGTATTAATAACAACCATGCATTAACAATAAATATAAATATATATATATATATATATATATATATATATATATATATCAGAGAAACAATGAGCTAGAACTTATCTCAACTAAAGCAGCAAAGAAAAGAGGTTGAAAGTTGTTTAATTCACTTGGGACATTATACCACTGGACTGTCCTGTGATTGGCTACTGGCCGAACTCAAATTACATATTTTTCCCTGCAACCGTATTTTAAAGGGGTATTCTGGCACTTAAACATCTTATCCCCTATCCAAAGCATAGGGGATAAGATGCCTGATCGCGGGGTCCGACCGCTGGGGACCCCCGTGATCTTGCCTGCCGCACCCCGTTTAAAATAGGTCCCCGGAGCGTGTTCGCTTTGGGTCTGATTACTGTCGATTACGGGGCTGGAGTGTTGTGACATCAAGACTCCGCCCCGTGTGACATCACGCTCCGTCCCCTCAATGCAAACCTATGGGAGGGGGCATGACAGCGTGACATCACACGGGGTGGAGCCTTGATGTCACAACACTCCGGCCCCATGATCAACAGTAATCAGACCCGGAGCGAACACGCTCCAGGGACTGATTTTAAACAGGGTGCGGCGTGCCAGATCACGGGGGTCCCCAGCGGTGGGACCCCCGCGATCAGGCATCTTATCCCCTATCCTTTGGATAGGGGATAAGATGTCTAAGCACCAGAGTACCCCTTTAACTCTTTGTTTGCTGCTGAAATAGTAAAGGGAAGATTTAAGCATATTGTGAAGTCTCCTGTCTTGTGATAAAATGCGTATTCCTTATTCACTCTCAATGTTTTTAATTCATATTTATATAAAGGTCTGCCCACTGCAGAATGCTTTACTTAACTTTCTTTAATTTAAAGTGTGATGGCTTTCTATGGGATCAGCTGGTCACTACGGGCAGCCCACTGCACAATGCTTTTCTCAGCTTACTTTGTATTGTATTTCTGAAGGCTTTCTGGGATCAGAAAAATAAAAGAAGTAATCTTGTTGCTATGGGCAACTGGTCAATTTTTCCTCAGCACAGGTCTTGATGAACCTCCCCCATGTGTTCCTCATCCCTTTTCCTGTAATAGCATTGTTGCCAGGTTCGACTGTTCGGCAAACTGCATTTACTCCAAAGTTCTGAGTCAGAACGGGTTCACTAGGCTCGGCTTGCTCATCTCTAGTAGCAGGGATGCAGTGGAAATCATGCACTTTCTTGTACTCCATTTCAACAGACAGCTGCTGACTACCATCGCCTGTGATGGGTTTCTGGTGGTGCTGTCTTGACTACGAGGAAACAGAATTACAGGTGAATAATTACCGGCTTTCAGGGGAGTACCCCTTCAACTTCTTTATTTCAGTTCACAGACACAAGACATCAGATAGAAGTGACGTGTTTCAGTTGGACATGACAACCTTAGTCATACGACTAAGGTTGGCATGTACGACTAAGGTTGGGATGTACAACTAAGGTTGGCATGTCCAATCGAAACGCGTCACGTCTTTCTGATGTCTTGTGTCTGTGAGACGAAATAAAGAAATTAAGCATTCATCCGAACTGACCTCGCTGGACATTCCTTTCTTATTGCCCAGTTTCCATGGTGTTGGTCCGCACCGGTCCATGCGTTGGGTCTGGCCGCGTGGGGTGAGCTGACAATTGCTTGTGATTTTCACTTACATTTTTATATACTGTATCTAGAAATTCGATGTTGTCCATGTGCTGAGAGTATCTCTCTTCCAGAGTAATATACCTACTATATGTATCCAATTGGTATAGGTCACAGCAAAAAGTATGCAGACTCCCAATTTCAAAAAGGCTGTGGTCTTTATTTAGGTCATCAGCAATGCAACGTTTCGGCTATAGTGTAGCCTTTGTCAAGCATTGCTTGACAAAGGCTACACTATAGCCGAAACGTTGCATTGCTGATGACCTAAATAAAGACCACAGCCTTTTTGAAATTGGGAGTCTGCATACTTTTTGCTGTGACCTATACCAATTGGATGTTTTATATCTGGACTGGTTATCCGGATGGTCACGGGCATAAGAGCAGGGACTAGTGCTGTCTTCCCCCTTGGACGTGCCTACTATATGTATGATATCTGAATTTAACTTGAAACTGATGTTATATTGTGACATGGTTACTAACATCTGTGACTTGCAGTTCTTCTGTATATAGATGCTAAAATAAGCTTATAATGCTTTATTAATATTTTTGATATATCCATATCTGATTGATCTCTGATACAATCAATGCCAGGCAGCGGCTGCCAAGGCTATCAAAGTTATGGGATGTATCAATAGAGGCATAGAGGCACGTGACAAGGACATAGTTTTGCCTCTGTATAAATCACTAGTCAGACCACATATGGAGTATTGTGTCCAATTCTGGGCACCTGTATATAAAAAGAACATGGCCCAACTGGAGAGGGTACAGAGGAAGGCGACAAGGATAATTAATAGTATGGGAGGATTACAGGACCAAGACAGGTTATTAGGCTTGGGGTTATTTAGTTTAGAGAAAAGACGTCTTGGGGTGATCTGATTACAATGAACAAATATACGAATGGATCTTTTTATACCTAGGTCGGTAACCATGACTAGTGTTGAGCAGCATAGGCCATATTCGAATTCGCGAATATTCGCGAATATATGGACGAATATTCGTCATATATTCGCGAATATTCGCATATTCGTAATACTCTTGTTTTATTTTCGCATACGCAAACAATCGCATATGCGAAAATTAGCATAGCCAAAAATCCGCATATGCGAAAAATAACATATGCTAATTTTCGCATATGCGAAAATTCGCATATGCGAAAATGCGCACGCCAGTCTCACACAGTAGTATTAGAGCCTGATCTTTACACCACACAAGCTGGAAGCAGAGAGGGATGATCACTGTGATGTGTACTGTGAAAAAAAAATAAAAACGAATATTCGTAATTACGAATATATAGTGCTATATTCGCGAATATTCGCGAATTCGCGAATATGCGATATTCGCGAATAAAATTCGCTTTGTGAATATTCGCGAGCAACACTAACCATGACAAGGGGGCATCCTCTCCATCCAGAGGAAAGAAGGTTTCACCATCATCACAGACAGAGATTATTTACTGTAAGAGCAGTGAGACTAAGGAACTCTCTGCCACTTGATGTGCCACGTGATGTCTGACTCATTAAACAAGCTCAAGGGGGCCTGGATGTTTTTCTAGAGTAGATTAATGGGGATAGAACATTGATCCAGGAATTTATTCTGATCAGCATATTGGGGTTGGGAAGGAATTTTTCCTCTGTCATGGTGCAATTGACATCAGCCTCATGTTTTTTTTTTTTTTTTGCCTTCCTCTGGATCAACACAGTAGGGTTCTAGGTTGAACTTGATGGACTATTGGCTTTTTTCGACCTTACAAACAATGTTACTATGTTACGTTTGTTATATACTTCATATATATCTAAAAACAATAATAATTATAATAATAATAATAATAATAATAATAATAAAAAGTGATCAGAAAGTCTAATCTAAACAAAAATGGTACCAATAAAAACTACAAAATGCAGGTAAAAAAAAAAAAAAAAAAAAAAAAAAAAAAAAAATATATATATATATATATATATATATAGGGTTTACCTGTATGCCCTTATCCTGCTCCCCTTTTATGACGCAGGCTCAGGAGCTGAGCGCACATCATAGCGGGTCAGTCCCAGCGGCCATCAGCCGTGTGTAATACCAGACATCACCGATTGAGCTGATCGGGACCGCCGCAGTAAAACTGCAGTGTCCCAATCAGCTGAGAGGACGGTAGGATGGCCCTTACCTGCCTCCTAGCCATCCGATTGGTGCTTTGATGCTCCAGGATTCCTCAGCAGCCTGGAGCAATCGAGCACCGATAACACTGATCTATGCTATGGCATAGCATTGAGCAGTGTATGTAATCCAAGGATTGCATGTAATAGTCCCCTATGGGTACTTAAAAAATTGTGTAAAAAAAGTTAATAAATGTGAATTAACCCCCTTCCCTAATAAAAGTTTGAATCACCCCCCTTTTACCATAAAAAAATATGTAAACAAAAATAAACATAAACATATGTGATATTGCCGCGTGTGTAAATGTCCAAACTATAAAAATGTAAGGTTACGTTAACTGCACAGTCAAACGTGTATACGTAAAAAAAAAAAAGTCCAGAGTTGCATATTTTTGGTCACTCTGTATAACCAAAAAAAATTATAAAAAGTGATCAAAAAGTTCCATAAAAAAAAAAATTTACCCATAAAAACTGCAAATCACGGAGCAAAATATGAGCCCTAAAATATCCCCGTATATGGATTGTCAGAAGATGACAATTTTAAACATGTTAATTTTCGTGCAAAAAGTAATAATTTTTTAAAAGTGAAACAAAATCAAACCTATATAAGTTAGGTATCATTTTAATCGTATCGACCTAGAGAATAAATATAAATAAGTTTTCAACGAAAAGTGCACTGCGTGGAATTAAAAGCCCCCCAAAGTTACAAAATTATGTTTTTTATTTTCAATTTTGCCCCACAAATATTTTTTTTTAGTTTTGCCATAGATTTTTTTGGGTGAAATGCTTGATGTCATTACAAAGTAAAATTGGTGGCGCAAAAAACAAGCCCTTGTATGGGTCTGTAGGAGGAAAAAACTAAAGTAAAAAAAAGAAAAATGGCCTGGTCCTCAAGGGGTTAATACACCACTAAAATGGACTTACAGTTAATGGGTACTAGTCTAACCAACAATCCTCCATCCTATACCAGCTCTCACCAAGTGGAAGTTCTGCCCAATAACCTTCACATACGATATCACAAATAACACCAGGACATGATGAGTGATCACAGTCTTGCTCTGTGCGTAATGACCGGCAATACAGGGGCCGGAGCATCGTTTCATAACGGTTCCACCCCCTCATGACGTCACAGCCTGCCCCCTCAATACAAGTATATGGGAGGGGGAGTGGCAGCCATCACGCCCCCTTCCATAGACTTGCATTGAGGGGGCAGGTTGTGATGTCACGAGGGGGCGGAGCCGTGATGTCACGAGGGGGCGGCCCATGTATTGCCGGTCATTATGCACAGAGCAAGTTTGCTCTGTGCAGTAATGATAGCGGGGTGCCGCAGTGGAGATCCCGGGCGTCCCCAGCAGCGGGACCCCGGTGATCTGACATCTTATCCCCTATCCTTTGCATAGGGGATAAGATTTCTAGCGGCGGAGTACCCCTTTAAAGGGAACTAATCACTACATTTTATTATAAATAACACTTGGCAATGTGTTGTATACTCTAAAATCTGTATTCTCACTATATTACGGGGGACATTTTGCCCCCAGGGATGGTGAAGCTGTGAAGTTATTAATTCCTCCCACCCCCGGCAGCCCCATAAGTAGTTCCTTGGGGGGGGGACTTATACTTACCAGGGTCCTGTCACTCCCCATCGCTCTAGACCTAGTTATACCCCCTTGGCTTGATTGATGGCTCACGTCACTGCTCTGCTCCGTCTGCTTAGGGAGCAGAGTGATGATGCGGCCGTCAATAAAGCTGAGGGGGCATAACTACGGCCGGAATGACGAGGAGCAATGGACCCTGGTTACTATAAATCCCACCCAGGGGACTACTTACAGGGCGGCCGGTGGGGGGGGGGGGGGACGACGACTTTATGACTTCATATCTTCACCAGTAATGTCCCCCGGGATGATGAGGATACAGATTTTACCACACATAACTAGTTGCCAAGCATTATATATTGTAGAAAAGAAAGCAGGAGCCAGCGCACAGTCTTCAGGTTTATTCAAGAGGTATACAAAGGTAACAGGATAGTACACATACCGGCACTCCGGATAGGATGTGACGCGTTTCGGGTCACGTGACCCTTTGTCAAACAGATAATTGGGTAGAGACTGACTACCTTTTTATATGGTGTTTCACAGGTGCAGCTTGACTGGCTAATGAAAGAAAGTTCATTAACCCTCAATAGCTCAAACATTGTGAAAAACATCAAACAAGCTTTACAGGAAAATGTTACAAAAACATGCACAAAAGCATAAATATAAATAGGTTACGTTGCATATTACAAGGTTCTATATGCTGACATAATAGCATGTTACATGATTAAAGATAAAGTATGGAATTGGTATAATATTGCAGAAAAGAGGTGTAGGACTAATCGTAATACAGGATAATATCAGATCTAAAATTAAGACCATGCGGCTGGTAACTGCGTAAATTATATATCCAAAAGATTTCTCTGTTGCGAAGGGTTTTAACCCTGTCACCACCTCGTTTCTGCTTGTGAACCAATTCTATACCATGAAAAGAAAAATGGGATGTGTCACGATTATGTTTGTCACAAAAGTGTTTTGAAACACTAGATATATTGACATGATGAGGATTTAAAATGCCTCTAATATGCTCCTGAATCCTGATTTTGAGTGGGCGTTTAGTGCTTCCTATATAAGATAGGTTGCAAAGTTTGCAACAGATCCTATATACCACAAAGGTAGTTTGGCAGTTTATAAAGGATTTTATGGGCAAGCTGTGTTGAGCAGAAAGTCCAGGTGTGAATTTACACTTATCGGCGTATCTGCAAACAACACATCTTGAGTTGCCACAAGGAAAAAAACCTTTAACTTTGAGCCAGTTGTCGGCTCGTGGACGCACACTGGGTAACATGCTAGGAGATAGCATGCCACCCAGTGTGGGTGCTTTCCTGGAAGAAAAATTACATCAATTTTTAAGAATTTTAGCTAATGTTGGATCCTGGTCCAAAATGGGAAGATATTTTTTTATAATTTTCAGAATTTGATGATATTCGTTGCTATAAGTGGTAACAAAGCAAACTTTGGATGCACTCACAGGTGCATTCACACGTTGCGTTTTGGATACCAGCAAAGAATTCCTTTCTTTTCCACTGACTATAGATCGAGCCCGATCTATGGTCCACCATGGATAACCCCTATCCCTTAACCTAGAGGTAATCAAGGTGGATTCCACATTAAATGAATGGGAAGAGGAACAGTTACGTTTTGCTCTAGTAAATTCACCTACGGGAACAGATTTTATGGTGTGTTGAGGATGGCATGATTCTGCCCGCAATAGAGTATTGCCGGCACTGGGTTTTCTGTATGTGCATGTATGCACACTGTTATTTTCCGCAGAAAGAAAGATGTCCAAAAAAGGAACCTTTGTTTCATGCCAGGAAAAAGTAAAAAACAAGTTGTGAAAATTATTATTGACATAGTCAATGAACTTGTGTGCACGGTCTTGTGTGGACGACCATATGATGATCACGTCATCCACAAAGCGACCGTACCACACAATATCCGAAAAAAAGGGATTATCCTCGCAAAAAATGTACTGGAGTTCCCACCAAAAAACATAAAGGTTAGCTGCAGATGGGGAGGACTTAGCCCCCATTGAAGCTCCTGTTTTTTGTAGAAAAAATTGGTCTTCAAACATAAAGAAGTTATGTGATAAAATGTAATGCAGTGCCTCCAATGTGAATGACTTTAGTTCGGAACTGTAGATGGAAAACAAATCCATGATATCCGAAACTGCTTGTACTGACAAAGCATGTGGTAATGATGAATATAAAGATTCAATATCCATTGTGAGCCAAGAATAGGAATTATTCCATTTTATTTGGCTCACAATGGATAGTAAATGTTGGCTGTCCTTAATGTAACTGGGGCATAACGGTACAAGGGGCTGAAGAATAGAATCCACCCATTCACACAAATGTTCATTTAAAGAGCCGATGCCCGCCACGATGGGTCTCATGGGTGGCGGGAATCGGCCCTTGTGAACCTTTGGGAGTGAGTGGAAAATCGGGGTAATAGGATTAGATACTAACATGTAATCATATTGCTTTTGAGTGATAACCCCCATTTGTAATCCTGTATTGAGAAGTTGAGTCAGATTTTCAGTGAACATCACTGTAGGATCAGATTTCAACCGACAATATGTACTGGTGTCATCTAAGAGGGTTTGATTCAACTGGCAATAAAGTGATCTATTCATGCATATCACAGAACCCCCTTTATCGGCCGACCGAACTACCAACTCCCGATTGTCACGTAACTGACGGATAGCCATCTTTTCCCCCCTGGACAGGTTACCAGCGGCCCGGTTCCCAGAGTCATGTGCCAAACACATGAGATCCTGAATGACCAAGTCCTGGAAGCTGTCCATGGGGGAAGATCTGGACTGTAAGGGATAGAAAGTGGGATTGCCAACAAAGAAATTTTGAGACTCACAAATGGATTGCATTGCAGAGGATTCATTTTCAAGTATTTTCAGATTACAAACAGACATCTGATCAGATAAAGTAGTACAAGGAACACCAACAGAAAAAATTGGATTAGGTGATGGTAAAGGAACAGATAAATCATCATTCAAGTCCTTGTTATCTTCAAAAAACTTTTTAACTGTTAGAGTTCTTATGAATTTGTTCACATCAAGAATGGTATTGAAAACATCAAAGTGGTGAGATGGAGAAAAACCAAGTCCTTTGGACAGAACTGAAATTTGCAGTTCACTGAGAATAAATGATGACAAATTGATCACATCTTGAGATTCACTTATTCACCTATTTATATTTATGCTTTTGTGCATGTTTTTGTAACATTTTCCTGTAAAGCTTGTTTGATGTTTTTCACAATGTTTGAGCTATTGAGGGTTAATGAACTTTCTTTCATTAGCCAGTCAAGCTGCACCTGTGAAACACCATATAAAAAGGTAGTCAGTCTCTACCCAATTATCTGTTTGACAAAGGGTCACGTGACCCGAAACGCGTCACATCCTATCCGGAGTGCCGGTATGTGTACTATCCTGTTACCTTTGTATACCTCTTGAATAAACCTGAAGACTGTGCGCTGGCTCCTGCTTTCTTTTCTTCATATTTCTGAGGAGATTGCCGAGCGCAAGGAAAGGTGTAGCTGACTATCTTCCATTTCACTTTTGTTCCAAGGTGTTCTCCCCACCAGTCGAGCTCCCTATCCACACCATGTCTTCAGAAGAGGTCACGGAACAAGAGGCTCCAGCTCCGGCGAAATCACACTTGATGGCATTCAAGGACATTGAGGACTGTTCTGTCCGCATGAATACTGCCATAGACGTGTTCGATGCTGAAAAAGCCTCCAAGGATATTAAATTACACCTACGGATGAACACTCTGGAAAAGCTCATGGTACGTGAAACTAAATTATGGTGGGATATCACGACCTTGCAACAATACGGAGAACAACGTCTTGTTCCTAGGGGTTTGCGCCTAAAAAAACTCCCTACTATAGCTCTCAGCGAGGATTTGCACCGCAAGTGGGAAGAAGCATTAACCACTTGCTCACTGCAGCTTATCAATATCCTCATCAGCTCAGAGCAGGATTCTCTTGCCAAAGTCCGGAGTGACATTAAACAAATTCAAGAGGATTTAATCCCTTTTTCTGACCTACCTGATTTAGGTGTGTTTGACCAGAAGTTAAAGGACAATATAGCCAAGTTGGAAAAAGTTGTCATTGATTCCAAAAAATGGAAGTTCCAACGGGATCTTCATGACTTTCAATCCAACAAAGTTTATGCCTGGGGTTCTTGGGATAAAATTCTTCCATCTAAATCTATTTTAAAAAAACCACCCTCTCCACGGAAAACAACTAAAGGACCCAAAGTCACGTTTAGCTCTCCTGAATCGGACACATCTGATTCTTTTTCAGACACCTCGGAAATGTCGGATGCATGCGTTGACCCTTCTATCGCACGAGATGGTGCGACAAAAAGAAAAAAGTCAAAAAACGCGGTCGGAGGGCCGGCAGAAAACACCGGCCCAAGACGCTCCACAAGGGAATACAAGGTGAGAAACAAATAAGTGAATCTCAAGATGTGATCAATTTGTCATCATTTATTCTCAGTGAACTGCAAATTTCAGTTCTGTCCAAAGGACTTGGTTTTTCTCCATCTCACCACTTTGATGTTTTCAATACCATTCTTGATGTGAACAAATTCATAAGAACTCTAACAGTTAAAAAGTTTTTTGAAGATAACAAGGACTTGAATGATGATTTATCTGTTCCTTTACCATCACCTAATCCAATTTTTTCTGTTGGTGTTCCTTGTACTACTTTATCTGATCAGATGTCTGTTTGTAATCTGAAAATACTTGAAAATGAATCCTCTGCAATGCAATCCATTTGTGAGTCTCAAAATTTCTTTGTTGGCAATCCCACTTTCTATCCCTTACAGTCCAGATCTTCCCCCATGGACAGCTTCCAGGACTTGGTCATTCAGGATCTCATGTGTTTGGCACATGACTCTGGGAACCGGGCCGCTGGTAACCTGTCCAGGGGGGAAAAGATGGCTATCCGTCAGTTACGTGACAATCGGGAGTTGGTAGTTCGGTCGGCCGATAAAGGGGGTTCTGTGATATGCATGAATAGATCACTTTATTGCCAGTTGAATCAAACCCTCTTAGATGACACCAGTACATATTGTCGGTTGAAATCTGATCCTACAGTGATGTTCACTGAAAATCTGACTCAACTTCTCAATACAGGATTACAAATGGGGGTTATCACTCAAAAGCAATATGATTACATGTTAGTATCTAATCCTATTACCCCGATTTTCCACTCACTCCCAAAGGTTCACAAGGGCCGATTCCCGCCACCCATGAGACCCATCGTGGCGGGCATCGGCTCTTTAAATGAACATTTGTGTGAATGGGTGGATTCTATTCTTCAGCCCCTTGTACCGTTATGCCCCAGTTACATTAAGGACAGCCAACATTTACTATCCATTGTGAGCCAAATAAAATGGAATAATTCCTATTCTTGGCTCACAATGGATATTGAATCTTTATATTCATCATTACCACATGCTTTGTCAGTACAAGCAGTTTCGGATATCATGGATTTGTTTTCCATCTACAGTTCCGAACTAAAGTCATTCACATTGGAGGCACTGCATTACATTTTATCACATAACTTCTTTATGTTTGAAGACCAATTTTTTCTACAAAAAACAGGAGCTTCAATGGGGGCTAAGTCCTCCCCATCTGCAGCTAACCTTTATGTTTTTTGGTGGGAACTCCAGTACATTTTTTGCGAGGATAATCCCTTTTTTTCGGATATTGTGTGGTACGGTCGCTTTGTGGATGACGTGATCATCATATGGTCGTCCACACAAGACCGTGCACACAAGTTCATTGACTATGTCAATAATAATTTTCACAACTTGTTTTTTACTTTTTCCTGGCATGAAACAAAGGTTCCTTTTTTGGACATCTTTCTTTCTGCGGAAAATAACAGTGTGCATACATGCACATACAGAAAACCCAGTGCCGGCAATACTCTATTGCGGGCAGAATCATGCCATCCTCAACACACCATAAAATCTGTTCCCGTAGGTGAATTTACTAGAGCAAAACGTAACTGTTCCTCTTCCCATTCATTTAATGTGGAATCCACCTTGATTACCTCTAGGTTAAGGGATAGGGGTTATCCATGGTGGACCATAGATCGGGCTCGATCTATAGTCAGTGGAAAAGAAAGGAATTCTTTGCTGGTATCCAAAACGCAACGTGTGAATGCACCTGTGAGTGCATCCAAAGTTTGCTTTGTTACCACTTATAGCAACGAATATCATCAAATTCTGAAAATTATAAAAAAATATCTTCCCATTTTGGACCAGGATCCAACATTAGCTAAAATTCTTAAAAATTGATGTAATTTTTCTTCCAGGAAAGCACCCACACTGGGTGGCATGCTATCTCCTAGCATGTTACCCAGTGTGCGTCCACGAGCCGACAACTGGCTCAAAGTTAAAGGTTTTTTTCCTTGTGGCAACTCAAGATGTGTTGTTTGCAGATACGCCGATAAGTGTAAATTCACACCTGGACTTTCTGCTCAACACAGCTTGCCCATAAAATCCTTTATAAACTGCCAAACTACCTTTGTGGTATATAGGATCTGTTGCAAACTTTGCAACCTATCTTATATAGGAAGCACTAAACGCCCACTCAAAATCAGGATTCAGGAGCATATTAGAGGCATTTTAAATCCTCATCATGTCAATATATCTAGTGTTTCAAAACACTTTTGTGACAAACATAATCGTGACACATCCCATTTTTCTTTTCATGGTATAGAATTGGTTCACAAGCAGAAACGAGGTGGTGACAGGGTTAAAACCCTTCGCAACAGAGAAATCTTTTGGATATATAATTTACGCAGTTACCAGCCGCATGGTCTTAATTTTAGATCTGATATTATCCTGTATTACGATTAGTCCTACACCTCTTTTCTGCAATATTATACCAATTCCATACTTTATCTTTAATCATGTAACATGCTATTATGTCAGCATATAGAACCTTGTAATATGCAACGTAACCTATTTATATTTATGCTTTTGTGCATGTTTTTGTAACATTTTCCTGTAAAGCTTGTTTGATGTTTTTCACAATGTTTGAGCTATTGAGGGTTAATGAACTTTCTTTCATTAGCCAGTCAAGCTGCACCTGTGAAACACCATATAAAAAGGTAGTCAGTCTCTACCCAATTATCTGTTTGACAAAGGGTCACGTGACCCGAAACGCGTCACATCCTATCCGGAGTGCCGGTATGTGTACTATCCTGTTACCTTTGTATACCTCTTGAATAAACCTGAAGACTGTGCGCTGGCTCCTGCTTTCTTTTCTTCATATTTCTGAGGAGATTGCCGAGCGCAAGGAAAGGTGTAGCTGACTATCTTCCATTTCACTATTATATATTGTAGTCTAGTGAGTGGTTCCCTTTAAAGGGGTACTCCTGTGGAAAACTTTTTTTTTTAAATCAACTGGTGCCAGAAAGTAAAACGGATTTGTAAATTACTTCTATAAAAAAATCTTAATCCTTCTTTACTTTTTAGGGGCTGTGTACTACAGAAGAAATGCTTTACTTTTTAGATTTCTCTGATTTCACGACCACAGTGCTCTCTACTGACCTCTACTGTCCATTTTTAGGAACTGTCCAGAGCAGGAGAAAATCCCCATAGCAAACATATGCTGCTTTGGACAGTTCCTAAAATGGACAGAGATGTCAGAAGAGAGCACTGTGGTCGCGACATCAGAGAAATTTAAAAAGTAAAGCATTTCCTCAGTAGTATATAGCCCCTAAAAAGTACTGGAAGGATTAAGATTTTTTAATAGAAGTAATTTACAAATCTGTTTAACTTTCTGGCAGATGATTTAAAAAAACATAATCCACGAGAGTACCCCTTTAACTGTAAAGTCCCAGCCGTATGGTAAATTTACAGTTGTTCTAGCCACCAAATAGTGATGAGCGGCATAGGCCATATTCGAATTTGCGATATTTCGCAAATATATGGACATATATTCACGAAATTCGCATATTCATTATATTCGCTTTGTTTTGCGCATATGCGAAAATGTATGGGCATATGCGAAAATATATGCACATATGCGATAGTATATGCACATATGCGAAAATATATGCGCATATTCACAAATATTGAGCCCTCCCTTCTTTAACCCATTAAGGACGAAGCCCTTTTTCACCTTAAGGACTGAGCACTTTTTCGCAATTCTGACCACCGTCGCTTTACGAATTAATCATTCGAAAACGCTTTTACCGAATATTTTGATTCTGAGATAGTTTTTTCATGAAATTTTGCATTTTTCTAACTTTGATGCTCTCTACTTGTAAGGAAAATGGATATTCCCAATAAATGTTATTTTATTCACAAACACAATATGTCCACTTTATATTGGTATCATATAATGGACATATTTTTGCTTTTTGAAAAAATTTGAGGGCTTCAAAGTAGAGCAGCAATTTTCAAAAATTTCAATTTCTGAAGGGACAGATGTTACAGAACTACAACTCCCAGCATGCCTGGGAAGTCAAGGCATGCTGAGAGTTGTAGTTTGGCAACATCTGGAGGGCTACCATTTGGGCACCACTGTAACAGTGGTCTCCAAACTATGACCCTCCAGATGTTGCAAAACTACAACTCCCAGCATGCCCAGCATACCTGTGCCTGTCTCCAGCGACGATCGGGGGTTCCCACGCATCTTCTCCTCCAGGTACCGGCCTCCATCTTCTCCCCATGTTCCCCATGACATCAAGGGGTGGGCAGAACGGGGGGTTGCCATGGCAACCTACTGTCCTGCGATGCCATTGGTCAGAATCAGTTCTGACCAATGGCAGGGGATAGGAGGAGATCGCAGCACTGCGACCTCGCTCCTAGCCCTCAGGATGATCGGGGCTGTCACTGACAGCTCCGATCATCCCTATTTTCTGGGTGATCGGTTCATCAGAGACCTGATCAGCCCGGAATAGCAGAAAATTGCATGTCTTAATTGACATGCAATTTTCTGCGATCGCCGACATGGGGGGTCTCAGGACCCCTCTGAGCGATGTGCCGGGATGCCTGCTGAATGATTTCAGCAAGCATCCTGGTCCGGTCCCCAACTGGCTAGTGGCGGGGACCGGAATTCCCATGGGCGTATGCATACGCCCCACGTCCTTTAGGACTCGGGATGCAGGGCGTATGCATACGCCCGGCGTCCTGAAGAGGTTAATGGTTTAGGGAACTAATGGGTTAGTGCAGTGGTCTCCAACCTGCGGACCTCCAGATGTTGCAAAACTACAACTCCAGCATGCCCGGACAGCCGTTGGCTCAATATTCGCGAATATGCGCATATGTGAAGAGCAGAGAGGGATGCAGTGATCACTGTGATGTGTACTGTGAACAAAGAAAAAAAATGAATATTCGCAATTACGAATATATAGTGCTATATTCGCAATATTCACGAATTCGCAAATATGCGATATTCGCGATTAAAATTTTAATTGCGAATATTCACGAGCAACACTACCACCAAAGAATAACTGCTGATTTGAAAACCTGCTCTGACTATCTAGTGGATATTACCATTTTGAATATTGGAAAAACATTTTTGTCTCTTCTAAGCAATATAGCTAATAATGTCAGTTTTTAGGAACAGTTGTTTGTGATCTATAAATCTATAAATTGGGGTTTTGTAAATTTACTCAGGACAATTATTACAGCTACATGGAAACTAATGTACCATAGAGATAACAGCCCAGTGTGAAAAGACATTTACATTTGTCTTTGTTATTCCAGCTCATGTTCCTAGTATAAGCCTGAGGAGCTCTCCAGTCTCCTCCACTGCAGCAGCAGAATTTTATGGATTTTCTAGTGTTTATTACTGGAGATCAGTAAAAGATTTGAAAGTATTTTTCTATGAATCTCTGCAAAAGAAAAATCATTGGAATCATTATTTATCATTTTGAATCTAAATTAAAGGGATACTCTACCCGTAGGCACCTTATCCTTTGGATAGGGGATAAGATGTCTGATCGCTGGGGTCCCGCCGCGATCTCCCTGCTTCACCCGGTGTTCGTTCAGACCATCGGGTGGAGCGCTGGAGGCGTGTGATGTCAACAGCCGTGCCCCCTCAATGCAGGTCTTTGGGTGGGGGCGTGACCAGTCATCTGGCATGGAGAGAAGTTCGCTTTGTGCACTGGATGTCTGGGGTGCTTAAGCCGAGATTGCGGGGTCCCACGCGATCAGACATCCTATCCCCTTTGGATAGGGGATAAGATGTCTAGGGGCGGAGTACCCCTATAATTATTATGATTTGGAAATGGTGAATCCTGGTACGTGGGATCATCTACTTATCAAAATCTTCCTGGGTAACCATCAGGTGGTAATGTGAGACCCCAAACCACATTCCAGTAACTTCAACCACAGCATCAAACATGGTCCGAGCCTTGGCCTTGTAAGGGACGGTTATTTGAGCTTTTAACACTGAGGCCACCATCCGAATGGCTTTACCGGCCTCCAGCTCTACATCTGTGCTCGATTCGAAAGTATTCTGTAGAAGACAAAGGAAGAAGACATAAACCTTAGTATCGATGTATTTAGTATGTCAGTAAAAAGAACATGTCCGAACTGTTCACTGTCAAGTATTTTTTGTACAAACTAAATCGAGACACAGACAGCGCTCAGTAGTGTGATAACGTTTAGGAGACCAGAATGGATAAAATACAAGTGGTGCTTACCACATGGAGTTACACTCAGCCAAGTGTAACTATGGAAAAGAGTGATGTTAAAGGGGTACTCCGGCGCCAAGACATCTTATCCCCTATCCAAAGGATAGGGGATAGGATGCCTGATCGCGGGGGTCCCACCGCTGGGGACCCCTGTGATCTTGCACGCAGCACCCCGTTACCATCAGTCCCCGGAGCATGTTCGCTCCAGTCTGATGAGTGGCGATTATGGGGCCGGAGCATTGTGACGTCACGCTCCGCCTCCTCAATGCAAGCCTATGGGAGGGGACATATCACGCCCCCTCCCATAGGCTTGCATTGAGGGGGAGGAGCATGACGTCACACGGGGCGGCCTAGTGATCACCACTCATCAGACCAAGAGCGAACACGCTCGGGGGACTGATGGTAACGGGGTGCTGCGTGCAAGATTGCGGGGTCCCTCCACTGGGATAGGGGATAAGATGTCATAGTGCTGGAGTACCCCTTTAAAGGTGCCTGCAGCCACTCCACGTCAACTCCAAATATAAAAGCACAAATTCCTACGATGGAGGAATTTGTGCTTTTATATTTTAAGTATTTTTTGTGGCTCTTCGTAGAAAAAAATCTGCACATTTAAAATTTGAAGGACTAGATTATGATGAAAATGATTTTTGAGGACACTGTGAATGACAAGGAGAGCAAAGTTTTGACCAAATCAAATTTAAACTTATGCATGAAACAAAAATGAGATGACCAAATCTCTCTTGATCTCCGAATATTACGAGAAGACCAAGATTGGGAATAAGAAGAAGAGCAGCAGTAAGATGGAAGGTGCCAAAAGAAGAACGTAAAGATGGAAACCAATGACAAGTCATTTTCGAGGAACACAATTCATATGGTTACTGGGATCTCCAACCAGCTAGTGTTGGGCGTGAATATTCACATTTCAAATTTTTATCATGAATATTGCAAATTCACGAATATTGTGAATATATTTGCTATATATTCAAAATTACGAATATTTCCTTTTTCCCGCATATGCGCATATTTGCATATTACTTCTTTAAGCTTGTGGGCCAATGAGAATGATGCAAATAAAGTTGTCAGAGGTTATCAACAACATCCCTAGCAACCAATAGTAAAGTTGCCCACTATTTTCTTCCTCAAATGCGGGGTTCATCAGGGGATACAGTTGTAGGAATGAAAAAATGCTATGAAAAATTGATGCAGCTGACAGGAGGGGACCGGCCGTTATCAAACGGCTTCCCAGGTCATTCATCCCGCATCAAGGACGGTACTTTTGGGTCAGAGGTAGTGATCCCTATCAGGCCGTGTATCTCATATTCCATATTAACTGGCGGTTATTATATGACAGCTGCATCGTTTTTTCATTGCATTTTTTCAATCCTACAACTACATCCCCTGATGAACCCCGCATTAGTCCACACTATGCCTTTTGGAGGAGGGAAATGCGTCGGGATTAGAAACATTGATTTTGTGTGTATTGGCACAGTTGATTTTCTGTAGGATTTTTGCTTGCTGTGATAGGTGAAGGTTTGAGCCTAATATCACTTATCTTTTCCACCTATACATGTTGTTATTTACTATGGTACTTTGAGGACTATTTATCTTATTACTAATACTATTAAAAGTTAAGTTTTAAATGAGCTAACTACTTTACTCCCACAGCCTGAGATCCAGATTTATACTGTAAGTTCCCTCATCTCTAGTTACATCACATTATCATGTTTATATCTGTCAACGTTGTCTCCATTCTTGATCTGCCTTCAGTCTTCCATTCTACTATGGTCTATACTGTTGTCAATTTGTCCTGGCTCCCACCAGTAATTCAGGACCACTCTAGGTACCCTGACTTGTGGGAATACACTTTGTAAAGTCCAGACCTCCTTTTTTAACATATTAAAGATAACCTCCAAAAAATGAGAAGACATCTAAGTTCATGTTAAGAAAATGATACATTACCCAAATCCTCCTGTACACACCTAACCATGTATATTATACAGATAAAGAAAAAAGAAAAGAGAGAGGGCAGCGCCTCGTGTAATTCTGCGAGCTTCAGTAAAAAGGCCAGGGTCTAGTATATGGACTCTCACCTGCTGAACCTCTTGGTATTTAGCATATCACTCCAGCTATTGGGGTATCAGTGGAACTGCAGGCCGTAGGAGCTTGACTGGATACCGTGGCTTTGGGTCCAGTAATCCAACAAAAGAAAAGAAAAGAAAAAAACTCCAAGGTGGCGCTGTTCCAGCAAAAACATGAACTTCTGGTATTTCGCTTAAAAAACCATATTTATTGATAAAATCAGTTTAGCAAGCCCATAAGAAAGCAAGACACGTTTCGGGTCCCTGCGTACCCTTTCTCAATTGCAGATATATAAAACAACTTACTGGGGCCATTTTATACGTAAAAAAAGACCGCCAACTTAGGGGGCGTGGTTGGCCCGTTAGTCATATACATAACAAAAAGGGTCATAAATCGTACAACAATTATTATGCATAAAGTGCATCAATGATATATTCCTCAAATTGCTAAAACTTAGTAAAAATTATTTATAAAAAGCTAGATATAGCAGTTTGACCCGGATATAGTCTGGATAAAATTCTTCCGGGCTTATCAGAAAAAATAAAACACTTACCAAAATTCTTAGATGTATCAAAAGGACATTCATGTAACTTAGTATATATAAACATTCATCTGCAATAGAAAATGCCCGTGTTAGAAACAAAAATGACTGTTTCTTTTCTTAATCACCGGACCGGCATGAACGAGTGACAACATACGGCAGTATAGTAAACATTGTTAATGAATGAATGGTAGCGTCTAGCGTAACGTTGTAGTAACCGCAGAGCGCTACACATTTTACGAATGAAAGTCAGCTGACAGGATCGCTACTGTCACTCTCACTTTGGGCTTCAATGGTAGGTTTATAAATTGTATCTACTGTTTAAATGCTAATATATGAAGCTATTTGGTACAAATAGATACATAGAAAACAATGTGTCAGCTCTTTCAAACAAAGTTATAATAGTCCACAAAATGAAATATATAACATAGCTAGATATAATTATAGTCCGTGATGAGCGGACTATATGGATATATAGCTTAGATCTATATATATAGGAGCCTATACCAAACTTTCTTGGACAGGTGAAAAAAACAGGACATAACGCTAGAAGTAAAAAATCAATGAACATACAGAGTATAACTTCATAGTCATATCAGAAGATACACTACACAGAGCTGTCATCATACGCACATATTCAGTAGACATTTTCCACATATTCGTTCAAGCCAAGAAGAACTAAAGTTTTCAACCGGAAAATCCAATCATTTTCTCTGTGTTTTAAGGAATTAAACCGTTGGTTGGTTCCTCTATGTATATGTTCTATAGGGAACAGTTTAAAAATGCTGAAATCACATTTATGTGCTTGAAGTGCATGTCTGGATACACTGTGCAATATATATCCATTATTCACATTAGCCCGATGTTTATTGAATCCGGCATCTAAAAGGCTGAATAGTGCGACCCACATACTGGAGGCCACACTGGCATTCCAGTAAGTAGATGACATATTCTGTTGCACAGTTCATGTGGGACTTAATGGAAAAAGCTTCGCTGGTAACTACTGATTTAAATTCTTTAGTCCCATGTACAGTCCCATGTACCATATTAGAGAAGCATTTACAGGAGTTAACATTACATCTGAAGCTGCCGACAATAGTTGGTAAAAATGTATTTTTGCTGCAATGCTTCGATACCTGCTTAAATTTACTCGGAGCTAATGGATTTTTTTAAAGACATGGATTTGCGGAAAGTAATGTTTGGTCTACTAAGTATGGTATCTTTTAAGTGTGGATCTAACAATAGAGTGGACCAGTGTTTTTGTAAGATTTGTCTGATTTTTTTGTGATCAGAACTATAGTTAGTGATAAAATTACTTTTAAAATATTTATCGTTTTCCACTGAGTATAAGTAATTTTATCCCTAACTATAGTTCTGATCACCAAAAAATCAGACAAATCTTACAAAAACACTGGTCCACTCTATTGTTAGATCCACACTTAAAAGATACCATACTTAGTAGACCAAACATTACTTTCCGCAAATCCATGTCTTTAAAAAAATCTATTAGCTCCGAGTAAATTTAAGCAGGTATCGAAGCATTGCAGCAAAAATACATTTTTACCAACTATTGTCGGCAGCTTCAGATGTAATGTTAACTCCTGTAAATGCTTCTCTAATATGGTACATGGGACTGTACATGGGACTAAAGAATTTAAATCAGTAGTTACCAGCGAAGTTTTTTCCATTAAGTCCCACATAAACTGTGCAACAGAATATGTCATCTACTTACTGGAATGCCAGTGTGGCCTCCAGTATGTGGGTCGCACTATTCAGCCTTTTAGATGCCGGATTCAATAAACATCGGGCTAATGTGAATAATGGATATATATTGCACAGTGTATCCAGACATGCACTTCAAGCACATAAATGTGATTTCAGCATTTTTAAACTGTTCCCTATAGGACATATCCCCAGAGGAACCAACCAATGGTTTAATTCCTTAAAAAACAGAGAAAATGATTGGATTTTCCGGTTGAAAACTTTAGTTCTTCTTGGCTTGAATGAATATGTAGAAAATGTCTACTGAATATGTGGGTATGATGACAGCTCTGTGTAGTGTATCTTCTGATATGACTATGAAGTTATACTCTGTATGTTGATTGATTTTTTACTTCTAGCGTTATGTCCTGTTTTTTTCACCTGTCCAAGAAAGTTTGGTATAGGCTCCTATATATATAGATCTAAGCTATATATCCATATAGTCCGCTCATCACGGACTATAATTATATCTAGCTATGTTATATATTTCATTTTGTGGACTATTATAACTTCTTCCTGTGTTTGAAAGAGCTGACACATTGTTTTCTATGTATCTATTTGTACCAAATAGCTTCATATATTAGCATTTAAACAGTAGATACAATTTATAAACTTACCATTGAAGCCCAAAGTGAGAGTGACAGTAGCGATCCTGTCAGCTGACTTTCATTCGTAAAATGTGTAGCGCTCTGCGGTTACTACAACGTTACGCTAGACGCTACCATTCATTCATTAACAATGTTTACTATACTGCCGTATGTTGTCACTCGTTCATGCCGGTCCGGTGATTAAGAAAAGAAACAGTCATTTTTGTTTCTAACACGGGCATTTTCTATTGCAGATGAATGTTTATATATACTAAGTTACATGAATGTCCTTTTGATACATCTAAGAATTTTGGTAAGTGTTTTATTTTTTCTGATAAGCCCGGAAGAATTTTATCCAGACTATATCCGGGTCAAACTGCTATATCTAGCTTTTTACAAATAATTTTTACTAAGTTTTAGCAATTTGAGGAATATATCATTGATGCACTTTATGCATAATAATTGTTGTACGATTTATGTCCCTTTTTGTTATGTATATGACTAACGGGCCAACCACGCCCCCCTAAGTTGGCGGTCTTTTTTTTACGTATAAAATGGCCCCAGTAAGTTGTTTTATATATCTGCAATTGAGAGACCCGAAACGCGTCTTGCTTTGTTATGGGCTTGCTAAACTGATTTTATCAATAAATAGGGTTTTTTAAGCGAAATACCAGAAGTTCATGTTTTTGCTGGAACAGCGCCACCTTGAAGTTTTTTTTCTTTTCTTTTATTTTGATGTATATTATACAGCATAGCATTGTTTACCTCGGTTTCATTGGTCTTTGTTAAGTTCCAGTTATGGGTGGTGCTCGTATTCATGCTTACAGTCACACCTGCTTTAGCAATACATGGAATTTCACTCTTAAAAGTCGTCTCAACTCCAACTTCAAATGTAAATCCATGATCATGGGAAAAACTGCTGGACTCCCTTAAAGTTTTGCTGATCCTGAAAAACATAGTGGATGTTGTAAGGTCTGATTTGGGAGCAGCAGATGTCACACAATCCCGTAATATAATTATTGGGGGTGTCCACTTTCAGTCCTGGTCCAAATCCTTAAAATGTTCCTATATTTATTGAACGGGGGTCTCCAACCCTGTGGTTCACTATGGAAGCCATAAGAAGTGGCTACAATACAATGTTTACACGTATAATATTGTTCTTATTGTTCAGTGTAATATTTAGCATGTATAGCTTGGAAAAAAGACCAGACAGAGGGGATATGATAGAAACTTTTAAATACAGTGATCCTCCGACCTACGATGGCCCCGACATACGATAATTTCAACATATGATGGGCTCTCAGAGGCTATCACATGTTGAAGGCACCATCCACCTACGATGCTTTTGTATGTCGGAGCCATCCGCATAAACAGCTATCCGGCAGCGCAGACTGCTTCAGCTGCTGCCGAATAGCCGTTTAATGTGCCCCGTATGCTCTCGTGAGTGTCACTCACCTGTCCCCCCCGCAACGGACCCTCCTCTTCAGGTTCCCTGCATAGCCATCATTCTCCTTTGTCATCATCATTTTGCCATGCATTCCGTCCTGTCATCCTACAGGAGCGGCATGCACAGCGACATGATGACGCCGATGGAGAGCGACGATCCAGGGCAGCGGTGATGGTCAGGAGCAGCGGGAACACCCTGGGGACGTGGTGACGGCGATGGAGAGCGACGATCCAGGGCAGCGGTGACGGTCAGAATCGGCAGGGACACCCCGGGGGCGTGGTGAACATTCTATATTACTATTGAAGGAATCCCTCAACATACAATGGATTCAAGTAACGATGGTTCATTTGGAACGAATTACCATCGTATGTTGAGGGATCAATGTACATCAATCATGGTAAAGGAGGGGAGGAGATTTTAAAGAAGAACAAATACCGAAAGAGGACATTGTTTTATATTAGAGGGGAAAACTGTCTGCTGTAATATCAGAGAGTAGTGGATGCATGGAATAGCCTTCCTGCAGGAGTGGTAACTGCAAAGAAAGAGAAGGAGTTTAAGCATGCATGGAATAGGCATGTGTGAGAGATGGAGGACCATGGAAGCAGTCTCACACAGCCAAAGGGCACTAGAACAAACTGCCTAAAACACAGGAGAGTCATGGGAGAAGTTTGCTTGATAGTGAGGAAACATGGAGAGCCAACTGTTATAGACAAGTTGGGCATGGATAGCAGTCTATGGGGGATGTTAATCCATTCTAATCACAGCTTTTCTACTAGAGGGACAATGCTTGAAGCTAAGTGGCAAGAAACACCGTAAATTGGCTATGCCCTAAATAACCCAGTGATCAGTGACTTTAATATATTCTGCCTTTGACTGTGATCAGTAGTTTATTCTATTGTATGCTCCACAATGTAATAATACTCACTGCAGAGCACCTGTGTGGACCTGGTATATGACCCATAACATATAGTCCCCATATAGCAGCATTTATTTTTATATTCTTGCTTGTACACTTGAACGTCCTTGACTAAGAAAGTGAGTGTATGCCTGTCCCTGATGGTGTGATAAGTGTTTTTTTATTTTCTACTTTTATTTTATTTCTCATGCTTAAAGGGGCACTCTGCCCCAAGATATCTTATCCCCTATCCAAAGTATAGGGGATAAGATGTCTGATTGCGGGGGGCTCCGGCTGCTGGGACCGATTTTGTGGTGACTGGGGTGCCGCGGTGGAGATCGTGTGGGATCTGAGCAGTGACTCCACATGATCAGACATCTTATCCCCTATCATTTGGATAGGTGGATAAGATGTCTATGGGTGGAGTACCCCTTTAAGGTGAGGTTTTTATGGTCAAACAAGTAACAGTAATCTGGAGTTACTCAATTTATAGTAGAGTACTTACTTAAAGCTGTGTTTCAGAGTAGAAGTGCTTTTTCTGTTGTCGTAGATCTTCTCCTCCAACACTTCAGAGGTTTCAGAGGTTTTGTTCCCCTTGCTAGTCAGGAATTCAAAGCTGATAATATTTTTAATTATTCTGTCCTTTGTAAAAGTCAGAAATCTATACTGGTTATAGCCCCATCCTAAGTAGTCGACATTCATAAGATATTCTTGTGTTTGTAGTGAGGGTGTGTCTCCTCTGTAGATGTTCCCATTAAATAAATCTACAGTCCACAGCTTATTATCAGAAGTATAGCCAATGAAGTAAGTGAGCCTTTGCCAGTCAGTCCCTCCAATCTGAGTGTTTTTCCATGAAGCATTTTCATCAGTAGGTGGTGGACCAGAGTAAAGTTGGTCATTGCCCACAACGAACATTATGCCATCTGGATTAAAGAACAATGCCGCATGCACATTCCAATTCCTACTTCCTATCTTTTTTGCCCGATCATAGAGCCATGGTACATGCTCATTATCTGGGGCAGGACCTTTATACAATTCTCCCTCATATGTGATAACATATAAATCTCCATTAGGGTGGAAGGCCATGAGTTTAACTTTGTTCCAGTCAAATCTTCCAACTCTTTGAGCCACCGTAAACCAATCAGATACTTTCGTGGAAGGCATCGGACCTTTGTAGAGGTCTCCACCACGGATACAAAAGAGCTGCCCATCTGGGCTACAGGCTATTTGGTTGATATTGTTAATCTTTCCCAAAAAGATTGCTCTCTCCTTATAACGATCTTGAATATGCCGGGGTGGTAAACCGATTTGGAAAGAATAATCCTTAGTCACTACCAGAAGGAGTGTGTCTAGAATCAAATGAGAACTCAAATAAGATTACTAAGTAAGTACAGAATAAAACATCTAATATCTTGTATCTGCTATTGTAAACTTATATGGTCAGGGATCTTACTCATTCACCATGTCTTGTATCCCCAAATTATTTCCCTTTGATTGTATACCTCCATAAGCGTATGCACGGGATGTGCCTGGTGTGCTTGGGCACACCCTAATCAAGCCTCAAACTTGAGGCTCTATCACCTCCGTGCTGCACTGCCTTGCCGTGTATTTTTTTTCCCTGCCGATCCAATCCTCCTACACTATGCGAGCGATATCGCCGCACAGTGTAGGACAGACATGCTCCTCCTCCAGACCTCCCCCGTAGCATGCGCGGCACGTTCCATGATGTCATGCAGAGGCGGAGTCACGCCAACAAAAGGGTGAGGGCGGCACGGCCAGGTGGATACTGCGCAATACCAGCAGCATTACTCTCGGTATCCCACTCTCCCAGAACGGTTTACGGCAGCCAATATCTACTAGAGGTGATTTTTGTATTTTTAAATCATCAATATATAAATTGTGTAATTTATTGGTTATATAATTATTATTATTATGATAGTGTACGCTAGCACTACCACCTTTCTATGGATTCTCTAGTTAGTTAGTCACCCTAATGTTTTATTTTAACAGCTTTAATGATAACATCTATTGTTTATTTATTATATATATATATTTTTCAGATTTTTTTTTTCTCAGCCATGTACACTAAGTTTATTTCTTCTTCCTTCATGCTACATTTTTATTTCATTTACTCAATCGGTCAGCCTCAGTCAGTCACATCTGTGTCACATATTAAAGGGCCAAATGGCTACCTACTGATAGTGTAGATAGTGTAGATAGTGTAAATACAGATTGTTCTGATTTATTGTTTTAAACTTGCATGATACTACATATTGTTCACACAGAGCACCTGACCTGGGCTGGTTTACTGAGTGCAATTCATATAGAGATCATGAGCAAATTGTGCAGGTCTGTCTATGTATGTGTGCATGCAAGCAAGAGTGTATGTGTGTATATATATATATATATATATATATATATATATATGTGTACACGGCGTGAATTTGTGCTTTAGGGTACGCACCCTAATGCAATAGGCTGCGCACACATATGTATACCTCTATGATCAGAATTTATCCTCATCCCTCCTTTTTTATCTTCTCTTACTTTAAATACCGCATATACTTGAGTATTAGTCGTTTCGAACATAAGCCAAGGCCCCTAATTTCATCCCAAAAACCTAGGAAAAGTTATTGATTCAACTATAAGCCTAGGGGGGGGAATACATCATCCCCCCATGTCATCATCTCCCCCTGTCATCATCCAGACCCCGATCCTTAACACCCCCGTCATCATCACCCCTTCTTAATCACCCTCATCATCATCACCCTGTCATCTTCACCCTGTCATTATCGCCCTCATCATCATCACCCTGTCATCATCACCCTGTCATTATCACCCTGTCATTATCACCCCGTCATCATCACCCCTTCATTATCACCCTCATCATCATCACCCTGTCATCATCACCCTGTCATTATCACCCTCATTCATCACCCTGTCATTATCACCCTGTCATTATCACCCTCGTCATCATTCCCCTCATCATCATCCCCCCTTCATCATCACCGCACGTCAATCCCTTCAGTGGTCTTCTACCTGCAGACCTCCAGATGTTGCAGAACTACAACTCCCAGCATACTGATGGCTGTCCGGGCATGCTGGAAGTTGTAGTTTTGAAACATCTGGAGGTCCGCAGGTTGAAGACCACTACCCTTCATCATCATTCAGATCACCCTTTTGTTTTCTACTCACCTACCCAGTTTCTCAGTGGGAAGGAAAGGTGAGCTGGCTTGGGCCGTACATCTTCGGCCATCTATGCTGCAGGCTGTAGTCGTTCCAGGCTGTCCATCTTCCCCGGGAGGCCCTCTTCTACGCTCCGGGCCTGCCATGGACTAGTGACGTTGCGTTGACGACGACACGCAGGGACATCCGTGCGCTGCAGACTTCCGTGACGTCCCTGCGCATGAACGTCCCTGTGCGGTGGTGTCAATGCAGCATCACTAGTTCAGGGCCGGCCCAGAGCCGATATGAGGGCCTCCCGGGGAAGATGGACAGCCTGGAATGACTAACCCTCCCCACCGGACGGTACCTGCAGCATAGATGGCCGAAGATGGAAGGCCCGGACCATCCCCTCACAGCTAAGCCAGAAGCGTTTTTTTTTGGTTCACTCGAGTATAAGCCGAGGTGGGCGTTTTCAGCACGAAAAATCGCGCTGAAAAACTCGGTTTATACTCGAGTATATGCGGTAGATACTTATCTCCTATTTGTGAGATTTTCAGTTATGCTTTGTTTATTTATTTATTTATTTATTTTTATTTAATTTCTTTAGTTAATTTATCTTAGCTAAAATGAAGGGGCATAATTGCTTGAGGAGAATTTCACAGAATCTATACAAAGCTTTCTTGGCTTTCTGAGGAGCCCCAGATGACACAATCAGGAAACTTATGTGTAGAATTCCCATTCAAGTCTATGGAAATTCCGGGAATATGTTTCCTGATTATGTCATCTCGGGACAAGTTTAAGCCTACAAGATTGCCTGGGAGTTATAAATATATTCTTTCTGAATTTCATGTCCAAATCTGATGTTTTTGTGATTAACCTTGAGAGTGAATCGGTACAGGAGCATGGGCTCTTTTGAAAGTCAGTGGTCCTTGCTCCTGTACCTGCTGTATATATAGCATAGGGGTTAATTGAGGGGAGTCTTTACCCTTGGTACCTCAAGGTATGAGTAAAATGAATAGGTGATTTAATAAAAGATTATAAAATCGAGACAAGCCAGAGGTGAATACATAAACAATTGTCACGGGACCCTCATTCTCAAATGAATGTGTGCATTATATACATACATACAACAGATTGTGACACATAAAATGTAAATACGGTAAATTTAAAAAGGTGAGTAAGATAAATAAAACAATGAGATATGTGCACTTTGTAATAATGCAATGCACTTTACTATATTTTATTAAAGGAGTTGTCCAACCGCTTGGAGCCTCCGTGATCTCCACCAGGGGCCCCAGCTCTCGAAGAGAGCATGTTCTGCAGACAACACCCATTCCATTAAAAAGGTATTCCAGGAAAAAACGTATTTTTTATACAGTACAGACAAAAAGTTTGGACACACCTTCTCATTCAAAGAGTTTTCTTTATTTTCATGACTATAAAAATTGTAGAATCACACTGAAGGCATCAAAACTATGAATTAACACATTTGGAAATATATACATAACAAAAAAGTGTGAAACAACTGAAAATATGTGTTACGCCGAGCGCTCCGGGTCCCCGCTCCTCCCCGGAGCGCTCACAGCGTTCTCCTGTTCGCAGCTCCCCGGTCAGACCCGCTGACCGGGTGCGCTGCGATAATGTGCGCTGTGATAATGTTCCCAGCCGGGATGCGATTTGCGATGCGGGACGCGCCCGCTCGCGGTGCGCATCCCGACCCGCTTACCAGACTCGCTCCGCGTCTGTGCGGCCCCTGCGTGCGTGGCCCCGCACCCTAGGGCGCGCACGCGCCGGGTCTTTGCGATTTAAAGGGCCGGTGCGCCACTGATTGGCGCATGGGTTTTAATTAGTGTCTTCACCTGTGCACTTCCCTATATTACCTCACTTCCCCTGCACTTCCTTGCCGGATCTTGTTGCCATTGTGCCAGTGAAAGCGTTCCTTGTGTGTTCCTAGCCTGTGTTCCAGACCTCCTGCCGTTGCCCCTGACTACGATCCTTGCTGCCTTCCCTGACCTTCTGCTACGTCCGACCCTGCTCTTGTCTAATCCCTTGTACCGCGCATATCTCAGCAGTCAGAGAGGCTCTGGTGAAAACCAGTAGCAATTTAGAACCGGTCCACCGACACGGTCCACGCCAATCCCTCTCTGACACAGAGGATCCACCTCCAGCCTGCCGAATCCTGATAATATGTCATATTCTAGGTGGAAAGTGTCCCCAAGTGCAGTCACAAAAGCCATCAAGAGCTACAAAGAAACTGGCTGACATGCGGACCGCCCCAGGAAAGGAAGACCAACACGTCACCTCTCCTACGGAGGATAAGTTCATCCGAGGCACCAGCCTCAGAAATTGCAGGTTAACAGCAGCTAAGATTAGAGACCAGTTCAATGTCACACAGAGTTCTAGCAGCAGACACATCTCTAGAACAACTGTTAAGAGGAGACTGTGTGAATCAGGCCTTCATGGTAGAATATCTGCTAGGAAACCACTGCTAAGGACAGGCATCAAGCAGAAGAGACTTGTTTGGGCTAAAGAACACAAGGAATGGACATTAGACCAGTGGAAATCTGTGCTTTGGTCTGATGAGTCCAAATGTGAGATCTTTGGTTCCAACCTCTGTGTCTTTGTGTGACGCAGAAAAGGTGAACGGATGGACTCTACATGCCTGGTTCCCACTGTGAAGCATGGAGGAAGAGGTGTGATGGTGCTTTGCTGGTGACACTGTTGGGGATTTATTGAAAATTAAAGGCATACTGAACCAGCATGGCTACCACAGCATCTTGCAGTGGCATGCTATTCCATCCGGTTTGCGTTTAGTTGGACCACCATTTATTTTTCAACAGGACTATGACCCCAAACACACCTCCAGGCTGTGTAAGGGCTATTTGACCAAGGAGGAGAGTGATGGGGTGCTGTGCCAGATGACCTGACCTCCACAGTCACCGGACCTAAACCCAATGAAGGCAAAAGGTCCAACAAGTGCTAAGCATCTCTGGGAACTCCTTCAAGACTGTTGGAAGACCATTTCAGGTGACTACCTCTTGAAGCTCATCAAGAGAATGCCAAGAGTGTGCAAAGCAGTAATCAAAGCAAAAGGTGACTACTTTGAAGAACCTAGAAGAGGAGATATTTTCAGTTGTTTCACACTTTTTTGTTATGTATATAATTTCACATGTGTTAATTCATAGTTTTGATGCTTTCAGTGTGAATCTACAATTTTCATAGTCATGAAAATAAAGAATAAGAAGGTGTGTCCAAACTGTTGGTCTGTACTGTATGTCGACTGGCTCCAGAAAGTTAAACAGATTTGTAAATCACTTCTATAAAAAAATCTTAATCCTTCCAGCACTTATCAGCTGCTGAAGTTGAGTTGTACTTTCTTGTCTAAGTGCTCTCTGATGACACCTGTCTCGGGAGCTGTCCAGAGTAGGAGCGAATCCCCATAGAAAACCTCTTATACTCCGGGCAGTTCCTGAGAAAGACAAAGATGTCAGCAGAGAGCACTGTGGTCAGACAGAAAAGAACAATTCAATTTCCACAGCTAATAACTATTGGAAGGATGAATATTTTTAATAGAAGCAATTTACCAATCTGTTTAAAATTCTGGAGCCAGTTGATAAAAAAAAAGTTTTTTTTTCCTGGAATACCCATTTAATTTCTAAAGGACTGAGGCCCCTTACAATCATACCACCGCGTATATGGAAAAATGAAAAAAAAAATACAGGGGACAGAAGAGGAAGATTTTAAACATATATATTTTGTTATAAAAAACTCTTGACTCTTTTAAAAAGCAGTACAATAAAAGAAGAGCATGTAAACAGGGATATTGTTTTAATTGTATTGACCAACAGAATAAAGAGAACATGGCCCCTATTTAAGTGTCTCTAAAACAGGACAATCGATTTCCCATAGACTTACATAGACCACATAAATGTAAAAAAATTAAATAAAATATGGACTCAATGTGTCTAAGGCTTTGCGGACGTGTTTTTACAAATAAAATATTGCTGGAGAAACGCTGCGTAAACTTAGCCTTAGAGTAAACTGCACTGATTTTTTTCTATTTGCTGTTATTAGTTTCACCTTTTAAGTTGCATTACTTAAAGCTGAAGAGGGAGACAGGTATGTAGATATTTCCATACAGAGATAGGGACGTAAAGTTGGTTACATGTAGAGATGGACACCTATAGAGTTGGGAATGTATAAATATACAGACATATGGAGACAAGTGCTAGAAAGACAGGTACAAAGAGACACATTACTTGTCCAGAATAGTGATAAATATACTTCAAGTATTGTCCAATAATGTCCTACATGTCCTAAACCTCCTCACTATCCCCACTATCCCACGCCCTACCCAAATGTACTCACTCTTCATAAGATGATCATATGTCATTAAGAGTCTGAACTCATAATAAATATAGCAAGAAAGGTGTAAAAAATAAAGTGGATAAAGAAGTCGAAACAAAGATAGTGAAAAGAAGATAAAGAGATAAAACAGAGATTATCAGATTAAGACGTTAATGAAGGAAGATGAATGGAAGATTATGGAAGCCAAGAAGAGACTGAAATAAAAAAGAAAAGAAAAAGAAGAAAAAGCAGATGATGATGAGGGGGATAAAAATATAGTGGATGCAAAGACAAAGATAGTGACAAGAAAGACAAGAAGATAAAGAAATAAAACGGAGATAAGTAGATTAGGTAAAACAAGTGCGGTTGAAGAAGAAGAAGGTGATGAAGAAGGAAGATGCGAACGATTATGATAAACCAAAGGAGAAGGAAATAAAAGAAATAAAGATAAAGATGATTAGAAGGAAGAGAAAAAAAAGAGAACAAAGATAAAAAAGAAGTTAAATAAAATACAGGAAGATAATTATGAAGAAGAGAATAGAAAAAGTATGGAAACACAATTTGGAAGAAAAAAAGAGAGAGAAAGAAATTAAATACTCTAAAGAGGACAGATCTGTGAGGTCGGTGGAGATCACTTACCTTCGCCTGCCATGGTCGGATGTTACACTGGATCTGGCTGCACTTTGTGAGAGGATTGCGGTTCACTGAGGAGGATTCTTCTCCGGACTTATATGTTCCTGATGTAGACATAGTGGGAATCTTCATCGATTATTGTCACTGTCTCTGTTACCTCCTCCTCCATCATGTGTCCTCATCTCTGTTACCTCCTCCTCCATCATGTGTCCTCATCTCTGTTACCTCCTCCTCCATCATGTGTCCTCATCTCTGTTACCTCCTCCTCCATCATGTGTCCTCATCTCTGTTACCTCCTCCTCCATCATGTGTCCTCATCTGTTTGTCACCATTGTTGACTTTCTAACACCAGTTCTATGTTCAGTCTTCTCCAGATCAAAAGGAAGCATCATTTATTTGCACTTGTCATGGGGCTGTCATTCCTATACAGAGAACTGAGAACTGCTGTCAAAAATATTTGATTTTCACACAACTTTTCATAGAAAGAGAGAAGCCTGGGGTCCATTAGCTTAGGCAGGTGATAGGAAAGGTGACATATATGTTGGATATGAAAACTTACTCATAGATGGTCAGAAGAATCGGTGTTCTCTCACATTAATATCTATAGAATATAAGCTTCTTAGGTCACAAAACAATAAGTCAGCCTTTCCTTCAAGTCCACTGTGGATTTAGATGATGGGACAAGGCACACAGGCTGAAAAAGTTATGGAGATTAAACTGTTATATCCAACCCCTGCCCATTGTCCATATATGCCTCTTTGGCACTATTTACAGGACTTTTCTTCTACCCCCCTCATATTTGCTTGGGTCTTAGGTATATATGATATTGGTTAAGATATTGGTAACTTTTTCCTTTCCATTATCTTGTTAAAGTAGTACTCTGGCCCCAAGACATCTTATCCCCTATCCAAAGCATAGGGGATAAGATGTCTGATCGCGGGAGTCCCGCCGTTGGGGACCCCTGCAATCTAGAATGCAGCACCCACCTGTAAATATTGCCAGAAGCGATGGAGGCTCTCAGTGTTACGACTCCGCCCCAGTGTGATGTGACGTCCCACCCCCTCAATGCAAATCTATGGAAGGAGGCATGAAGCAGAACAATGAGAGCCTCCAGCGCTTCCGGCAGTACTTACAGGTGGGTGCTGGATGCTAGGGTCTCCATCGGTGGGACCCCTGCGGTGGGACTCCTGCGATCCTGTGGATAGGGGATAAGATGTCTTGGGGCCGGAGTATCCCTTTAATGATGGCGGTGTCCAGTGTAACTCCAGCCTATCTTATTCTACAGGTGCAACCAAAATCAATCCCTGTCCTATCCCTGCTTGATACCTCATTCTAGGCAGCTTGTCCTGTCCAACTTGCCTCATCACTAAGGTTCCTTGCTTTCCTGTGAAGATGTCATCTGTATACATAACTCCTCATGCTCTTTAATTTCTGCAATGCTTCAGCTCTGTTTCAGGAGTTGGTAAATAACATCTTTTTAAAATGTGTTCTAAGCCTGTGTGATGGTATATTTGGATGATTAGCAAATTTTCAAAAAGTTTGGTTTTGGTCGAACAAGTTTGTTGCAAACCGGCAATGAAATGAGCCCCTAAATGTGTGTACACTGCCAAGAGCTTTAAAGCCATGTATTACACTGCTAAGGTTATCCAGTAATGTATTTAGGTAGTTTTAAAGTGATTTTAAGGATCAATTATGGCAATTTGCCATAACCCATGGTAACCAACAGCTTGTTTAATGCACTAGCAGATTTTGTATGCTTTTAAACACTAAAATAAAGGTGCAAAAAGTATTCCTTGTTGTTGGCAGATGCCTGTTGGTGTTAAAAAGCACACAGAGGTATTGGATGTTGCAATGGATTTATCCAAGCATTCCACAAATTCTCTCTTTTTGGTAGTTGTGACAGGATTGGTGATGGTGTCTCAAAATAGTGAAAAATCCGACAATAATAAAGAAATTGGGGGGACATTTATCAATGTTTGCATTCTTAAGTTTAGTTTAGCTTATGTACTACATATTTATCAAACTATCCCAGTGGCTTGATAAATTTGGTGCAGATAATCAAAAAATCTATAAATTACGTATGTATGGCATTTTTTTACTGCACAGATAAGCAAAACTTAAAGAATGACTTCTGAAAATGACTCATAAAAAACACCTTGTCACCTGTTATTATTCTGCCCTAAATGTTTGAAATTTGACTTTTTAATGTGTAAAATGTTAATGTTTTGATATTTAAATATATATTGTGGATTTTGAAGCATATATGAGTGTGGCTTTAAAAAAAAAAAAAAAAAAAAAAATATATATATATATATATATAAAATATATATATAGCTTTGGGGCGTGGGTTTTATAAATGAAGTGCATTCTTAAGCCAGGGCTTAGTGTAAGCCTCCAGATCATGAATCAGTATTTCTCTTTTGTTAGCCTGGTACCCAGGTGTTTGACGCCTCTCACTTATATTTTCTAAAATATTGCTCTGTAACTGAATTTTGCTGGTTTTGGAGATGGCTCACTGTCAAATCTGGGCAATGAATTAGCAATGAAGTCCAAACCCGTACTTTTAAACTTTCTGTACGCAGGCAAGCTCTGGTGCAGTTATACCCGACCTCATCACCATGCTGCCATGTTTTGCAAGTAAAACTCATAGAATGCCCATCCAGTGCGGAGGTGTAGCTGCACAATATAGCTGGCAGATGTTCTAGGCAGCCGGGTGGTCGTATTTCTTTTGTTTACGTACCACACTCATCGCTTTCTGACTTGCTTCTGGATTTTTCCTTTAATTTTTTTTCTCATTTGCCTCTGTGCAACATTTTGATCAAAAAGTCCCACAAAAGCAATAATTATCTCGCACAGGGGTCAAAAACTTGATAAACACCTATTAAAAATAAAATACCTCACATGAGCTCGGGAAGAAGCAAGATTGATCCGATGATCTCTGGAGTTCGGTGAAGTCTGTTGTTACAGCACCTACAGTTTGTAAAAATTGCCTCTTACAGTGGGGCAACTTTTCAGTACTTGTGAAGCAGGTCAAGACATGATTCTCTGTTTAAAATGTCAGAATTGGGAAGGAAGATACTTCAAAAGAAAAATCACCCTGACCGGTTAAAGAGGTACTCCGCCCCAAGAAATCTTATCCCCTATCCAAAGGATAGGGGATAAGATGTCAGATCGCGGGGGTCCCGCTGCTGGAGACTTGGGATCTCGGCTGCGGCAGCCACCTGTACGGCTTCCGGCAACGCTGGAGGCTTCAGATCCCGGACACAATGGCGGAAGAGCGTGATGTCACGACTCCGCCCCTTGTGACGTCATGCCCCGCCCCCTCAATGCAAGTCTATGGGAGGTCTATCACGCCCCCTCCCATTGTTTGAGAAATGGAAGAAAAAAGAATTACACAGACCAAGAAATTATAATTAAAGGTTTACTCTTTTTTGAACTTTTTTTTTAATCACCTGGTGCCAGAAAATTAAACAGATTTGTAAATGACTTCTATTAAAAAAATCTTAATCCTTCCAGTACTTATTAGCTGCTGAATACTACAGAGGAAATTATTTTCTTTTTTCAACACAATGCTCTCTGCTGACATCACGAGCACAGTGCTCTCTGCTGACAACTCTGTCCATTTTAGGAACTGTCCAGAGCAGCATATGTTTGCTATGGAGATTTTCACCTACTCTGGACAGTTCTTAAAATGGACAGAGATGTCAGCAGAGAGCACTGTGCTCATGATTCAGCAGAGAGCACTGTGCTCGGGATTCAGCAGAGAGCTCTGTGTTCCAAAAAGAAAATAATGTCCTCTGTAGTATTCAGCAGCTAATAAGTACTAGAAGGATTAAGATTTTTTTTAATAGAAGTAATTTACAAATCTACGAAGAAAGCAGGTAGATGCCAGCGACTATGAAACTTCACCTTTATTGGAACCACGTAAAATCATCGACATGGAGAGATTTCAATAAGACAAACATTTAAAATTCAAGGAATCAGCGCCAAGCATGACGCGTTTCAGGTCATGAGACCTTTCAACAGATGCATGGTGGGAAGCAGAGGGGTGGGAGAATATATCCCAGCCTTCTAATGGAACAGGTGAGTAAAACGTCTATCCTATGACAAGGGATTAAACCTGTCCGTTCCAAAAGTTGAGGCACCCTTCTGCTAAACATAACAGGTATAAAATCATAAATTATTAAGCACCTATAACATAGTTATAAATCTAGTGCAGACAATATATATGAAACCTGTGTATTATTAAGGAGACACAAAATGTACATTGGGAGGAAAAAAGGTTGCAAACACTAATAAATAGTGAAACAATAATATGTGTAAGATATTAAATGGCGACCTAAAACTAATAAGTAATGAAGGATGACGTCTGATTTTAAATTCAACCCATGTGGTTGAAATGTACGTAAGGAGTAAATCCAAAAGATTTCCCTATTATGTAATGATTTGATGCGGTCTCCACCTCTGTCATGTGAACGAATTATTTCGATACCCGAGAACGAAAAATGAGCCACATTACCATCATGGACATTTTTTAAGTGTTTAGAAACATTCGATGCGTTAGTGTAAGAACTGCTGCCAATGGCTCTAAGATGTTCTTGAATGCGTTTTTTCAAGGTTCTTTTAGTACTACCGATATAAGAAACATTACAGCTATTACAATCTATTTTGTAAATGACGTGAGTGGATTCGCAATTAATAAATTTTTAATCGGTACAGAATTCGAATCAGGAATTGAAATCGTAGAAGTCTTGACAGCATGTACACACACAACGCATCTAGGTAAACCACATTTGAAAAACCCATTTGTTTTAATCCATGAACGAGAACCAACAGCAGAGGCAAGTGGCAAGGCACTTGGAGATAAAAGATTACCTAAATTAGGGGCCCGTCTGCTCGAAAAATGTATGCCATTTTTTAAATATTTGTTAAGGATGGTGTCCTGACATAGAATAGGTAAAAATGTATTAATAATAGATTTAATACTATTAAATTCTAGACTGTAAGTAGTTGTAAAGGTAGGCTTCGATACCGTATTCGAAAATGTTTGATGAGGTTTTGGTGTGAGAAGACTATCTCTAGATTTTTGTAAAACTTTAAGTTTGGCTCTGTTCAGACACCAGGGCTGGTAACCTCTCTGACCCACACGATGGAAAATGTTATCCGATTCAATTTGAAAAGATTCATCTGTAGAACAATTTCTGCGAGCACGAGTCAGCTCTCCCACCGGAACGGCTAAAACCGTATGTTTTGGGTGGCATGACTCTGCGCACAGAATGGTATTGCCTGCAGTCGATTTTCTGTATGTGGAAGTGTGAACACGTCCCTGTCTGCTGTCAAGTAAAATATCCAAAAATGGAGTGACGGATCTGTGCCAAGTTGATGTAAAAAATTAATTATGAGGGTTATTGTTAACATAGTCAACAAAACAGGAAGTATTATGCTCTGAGGACGACCAAATTCTAATGACATCGTCAACGTATCTTCCGTACCAAACAACTTAAACGTTCCGGTACATTCCTCGAGGCTTACGTGTAAAAAAAATCCCCACCATCAATATAAAGGAGGAACATCAAACAATGTGGAATGACGCTCTGAGTGAATGTTCTGCTAAATTGATCAACGTCCTGGTTTTATCCCAAAAGGAATCACTTGTGCAAGTGAAATTGGACATAAAGAAAACGCAGGACTTTCTTTCTCCGCATGCTGGTACCACCCTGTTGTGTGAACATGACTCTAAATTAAAACAAAATATAGCGAATCTCGAACAAATCATTAAGGAAACCAAGAAAAGTAAATTCCAAAGGGACTTGCATGATCATCAGTCGAATAAAGTTTACGCCTGGGGAGCCTGGGATAAGTTCCTCCCATCTCGTTCTATCTTGAAAAAAGGTGATAAACCCGGTTATCACCATAAGAGATACCATCCTAGAAACCAACGGGTCACCTTCAGTTCAGCAGAATCGGAGGCTTCCGATACACAATCCGATGCTTCAGATCTTACGGCTTCAGACGATCGTCCTGTCTCTAATTTAAGTGGCTCCACCAATGATTCTAAAAGATCCAAAAACGCAGGCGGAGGCGGAAGTTGATGTAAAAAATAAATTATGAGGGTTATTGTTAACATAGTCAACAAAACAGGAAGCATTATGCTCTGAGGACGACCAAATTAAAATGACATCGTCAACGTATCTTCCGTACCAAACAATGTTGGAAAAGAAGGTGTTGATGTCAGAAAATATATATTGCATCTCCCACCAGTGGACGAAAATATTTGCCACTGAAGGGGAGGATTTAGCCCCCATTGAGGCACCAGTCCTCTGAACATAATATTGATCCTGAAATTTGAAAAAATTATGAGTTAATATATAATTCAACGCCTCAAGAACAAACTGGCACAGGTCCTCACTATAAGTAGAAAAATTATAAATGATATCCGACACTGCTCGAAGAGAAAGTGAATGAGGGAGGGAAGAATACAAGGATTTGATGTCCATAGTAAGCCACGAATAGGAAGTATGCCATTCAATTTGATTCATTATCGAAAGTAAGTGTTGGGAATCTTTAATGTGGCTTGTACACATAGAGACAAGGGGTTGGAGAAGTGAGTCTACCCATTTGCAAAGGGGTTCATTAAGAGAACCAATGCCCGCATCTATGGGTCTCATAGGAGGCGGGAATTAGCCTTTATGAATCTTCGGTAAAGAGTGAAATATTGGAGTAATGGGATTAGAAACTCATATGTAATCAAACTCTTTTTGTGATAGTACCCCTAAAGATAAACCATATCTAAGTAGCGATTCCAGTTTAGAAGAAAACAAAGTGGTGGGATTATATGTGATTGGTGTATATGTGACCTCATCATTTAAAATGCGCTTATACAATAAATATATATATATATATATTTATACAATAAAGATCGCCATCCATACATATAACAGCCCCCCCCCCCTTGTCAGCTGATCGAATAACCCAATTGTTATTATCTCTCAAATCCTTAAGAGCAATTCTTTCGGATTTTAATAAATTGTTGGCTCTTGGTCCTATACCTGAACGTTTAAGTTCAACTAACTCTTTCATGACCATGTTTTGAAAGGTGTCCATGTAAGGACTCCTAGAGCCAACAGGATAAAATTCAGGATTTTTAATTTTGAAAGACGGCGAGGTGGACACAGTGGTCACATGTCGCCGTGTCTCGAAATCCAATGACAATAGGTCACAAAACACATTTTGGTCATGGAAGGAAGAAAAATTATTCTTAAGAGACACGTGTTGCCGTGGAAACCTTGCTAGACAAAGGAACTGGATTAGATTCAACAGAGTCCACAATATCAAAATGTTTTTTCAAAGTCAATGTTCTGACAAACTTGTTAATGACCAAGATAGTATTAAATACATAAAAGTGGGTAGATGGTGACAAGCCCAGTCCTTTGGCCAAAACAGAAAGATGCAAGGAAGTAAAAGTTTAGTGGAGACAAAACAATCACATCCAGATTTTGGCTTACTTGTGACGTTTCTTGAACTCTCTGGCGGACCTTCTTGGATTTATGTTTGCGGCCCCCGCTCCGCCTGCGTTTTTGGATCTTTTAGAATCATTGGTGGAGCCACTTAAATTAGAGACAGGACGATCGTCTGAAGCCGTAAGATCTGAAGCATCGGATTGTGTATCGGAAGCCTCCGATTCTGCTGAACTGAAGGTGACCTGTTGGTTTCTAGGATGGTATCTCTTATGGTGATAACCGGGTTTATCACCTTTTTTCAAGATAGAACGAGATGGGAGGAACTTATCCCAGGCTCCCCAGGCGTAAACTTTATTCGACTGATGATCATGCAAGTCCCTTTGGAATTTACTTTTCTTGGTTTCCTTAATGATTTGTTCGAGATTCGCTATATTTTGTTTTAATTTAGAGTCATATTCACACAACAGGGTGGTACCAGCATGTGGAGAAAGAAAGTCCTGCGTTTTCTTTATGTCCAATTTCACTTGCACAAGTGATTCCTTTTGAGATAAAACCAGGACGTTGATCAATTTAGCAGAACATTCACTCAGAGCGTCATTCCACATTGTTTGATGTTCCTCCTTTATATTGATGGTGGGGATTTTTTTTAGACGTAAGCCTCGAGGAATGTACTGGAACGTTTAAGTTGTTTGGTACGGAAGATACGTTGACGATGTCATTATAATTTGGTCGTCCTCAGAGCATAATGCTTCCTGTTTTGTTGACTATGTTAACAATAACCCTCATAATTAATTTTTTACATCAACTTGGCACAGATCCGTCACTCCATTTTTGGATATTTTACTTGACAGCAGACAGGGACGTGTTCACACTTCCACATACAGAAAATCGACTGCAGGCAATACCATTCTGCGCGCAGTCATGCCACCCAAAACATACGGTTTTAGCCGTTCGGGTGGGAGAGCTGACTCGTGCTCGCAGAAATTGTTCTAAAGACGAATCTTTTCAAATTGAAACGGATAACATTTTCCATCGTTTGGGTCAGAGAGGTTACCAGCCCTGGTGTCTGAACAGAGCCAAACTTAAAGTTTTACAAAAATCTAGAGATAGTCTTCTCACACCAAAACCTCATCAAACATTTTCGAATACGATATCGAAGCCTACCTTTACAACTACTTACAGTCTAGAATTTAATAGTATTAAATCTATTATTAATAAATTTTTACCTATTCTATATCAGGACACCATCCTTAACAAATATTTAAAAAATGGCATACATTTTTCGAGCAGACGGGCCCCTAATTTAGGTAATCTTTTATCTCTGAGTGCCTTGCCACTTGCCTCTGCTGTTGGTTCTCGTTCATGGATTAAAACAAATGGGTTTTTCAAATGCGGTTTACCTAGATGCGTTGTGTGTGTACATGCTGCCAAGACCTCTACGATTTCAATTCCTGATTCGAATTATGTACCGATTAAGCAATTCTATGGGACCTATAACACTGCAAAAAAAATTTAAAAAAAAAATGTTAATAAAGGTCATTTAACCCCTTCCCTAATAAAAGTTTGAATTACCCCCTTTTCCCATAAAAAAAATAAAACAGTGTAAAAAAAATAAATAAATAAACATATGTGGTATCGCCGCATGCGTAAATGTCCAAACTCTAAAAATATATCATTAATTAAACCGCACGGTCAATGGCGTACGCGCAAAAAAATTCCAAAGTCCAACAAAGCGTATTTTGGTCACTTTTTATACCATTAAAAAATTAATAAAAAGTGATAAAAAAAAGTCTGATCAAAACAAAAATCCTACCGATAAAAACTTCAGATCGCGGCGCAAAAAATGAGCCCTCATACCGCCCTGTTCGTGGAAAAATAAAAAAGTTATAGGGGTCAGAAGATTACATTTTTAAACGTATACATTTTCCTGCATGTAGTTATGATTTTTTCCAGAAGTGCGACAAAATCAAACCTATATAAGTAGGGTATCATTTTAACCGTATGGACCTACAGAATAATGATAAGGAGTAATTTTTACCGAAATATGTACTGCGTAGAAACGGAAGCCCCCAAAAGTTACAAAATGGCGTTTTTTTTTTTATTTTGACGCACAATGATTTTTTTTTCCCGTTTCGCCGTGCATTTTTGGGTAAAATGACTAATGTCCCTGCAAAGTAGAATTGGCGACGCAAAAAATAAGCCATAATATGGATTTTTAGGTGGAAAATTGAAAGGGTTATGATTTTTAAAAGGTAAGGAGGAAAAAACGAAAGTGCAAAAACGGAAAAACCCTGAGTCCTTAAGGGGTTAAGTAATAGGGTAATCTTTTGGATTTACTCCTTACGTACATTTCAACCACATGGGTTGAATTTAAAATCATCCTTCATTACTAATTAGTTTTAGGTCGCCATTTGATATCTTACACATATTATTGTTTCACTATTTATTAGTGTTTTTGCAACCTTTTTTCCTCCCAATGTACATTTTGTGTCTCCTTAATAATATACAGGTTTCATATATATTGTCTGCACTAGATTTATAACTATGTTATAGGTGCTTAATAATTTATGATTTTATACCTGTTATGTTTAGCAGAAGGGTGCCTCAATTTTTGGAACGGACAGGGTTAATCCCTTGTCATAGGATAGATGTTTTACTCACCTGTTCCATTAGAAGGCTGGGATATATTCCCCCACCTCTTTGCTTCCCACCATGCATCTGATGAAAGGTCACATGACCTGAAACGCGTCATGCTTGGCGCTGATTCCTGGAATTTTAAATGTTTGTCTTATTGAAGTCTCTCCATGTCGATGATTTTACGTGGTTCCAATAAAGGTGAAGTTTCATAATCGCTGGCATCTACCTGCTTTCTTCGTATCCTTGGAGGATTATATTGCCTTGCGGTGGCCGGGTAAGCTGACTGTTTTCTACTTTGCTTAATTTACAAATCTGTTCAACTTTCTGGCACCAGTTGATTTAAAAAAAAGTTTTCCACTGGAGTACCCCTTAAAGAAAATATAATAACATAATAAAATAATTAACAAAACATCAACATATGTGGTATCGCTGTGTGCATAAATGTCCTAACTATAAAAATATAACATTAATTAAACCACACGGTAAATGGCGTATACGTAAATACAATACCAAATTCCCAAATTGCGTATTTTTGGTCACATTGCATTCTCTAAAAAAAATTTATAAAAACATATCAAAAAGTCCCTTTAAAGCAAAAATGGTACCAATGAAAACTTCAGATCATGGTGCAAAAAAATTGCCCTGTATATAGCATACTGCCCTGTATATGGAAAAATAAAAAAGTTTTAGGGGTCAGAAGAGGACATTTTTAACCTACTATTTTTTTTGCATAAAGTTATAATTTTTTTTACAGAAGTAAAACAAAATCAAACCTATATAAGTTGGTTAACATTTTAATCATATGGACCTACTGAATAAAGATAAGGGGTAATTTTTACTGAAAAGTGTGCTGTGTAGAAATGAAAGCCACCACAGGTACAAAATGCTTTTTTTATTTTTTTTTATTTAGCCCCACAAATATTTTTTTCTGGTTTCGCTGTAGATTTTGTGGTGAAATAATTGATGTCATTACAAAGTAAAATTGGTGCTGCAAAAAACAAGCCCTCAGATCAGTCTATAGGTGGAAAATTTAAAGAGTTATGATTTTTAGAAGGTGAAGAGGAAAAAACTAAAGTGCAAAAAAGGGGTTGACAGATTTTTAAAAAAGACAACTCACATCATGCCCAGACAGCAAAGGGCTGAATGTGCATGGTGGGAATTTTAGTTTTGAAACATCAGGAAGGCCTCTTAAAAAAAAAAGGCCTCTTTTGCTTTTCTCGCTTCTCTGTTAAAAAGTCTCCCGTAAATGAAAAATGTCTCACGTGCGACATTTTGTGAGACAAGCAAAAAAAAAAAAAAAAAAAATGCATAAATCCTTTGATTAATGTTCCCCATTAATTTTGTAAATTTTGAACATTTGTAAAGATTGTGTTTTTTTTTTTCTTTACATTTTGAAATTAAAAAAAAATTATGTAATGAAATTATCCCTTTAGGGGAGTTGCAATAATACATTTAGGACCCTATAGACAGTAAAAAAAAACTTGCTTTTTTAACCCATATAGGGTACAGATACACCCTGGGAATCTAAGATTTAGCCCACCAGGACATACATGTATTTCCTGCGTCCCGCCTCGATTATGAAGTGAGTGCAGGAGCTGCACTCACATCATATACATCCGGTAATGGCAGACATCAGTGATATTGATCACAACATCTGTGGCTATGCGGCAGTTCTGGTGGCTGATCTAATGGCCCGGAGCATGTCCACATAGAGCAGATTAGTTAGCATGGCAGCTGGAGGTCTCCCTACCTGCCTCCTGCTGCCATCATGGGGTCTTCTTCTCTGGTTGGCCGTCGAGCAGACCAGAGAAGTAGATCTTAGATAACACTGATTAATGCTTTGCATATTCAAAGCACTGATCAGCATCTGCAATCTAAAGATTGAAATATATAGTCCCTTGTGGAGACTATGAAAGTGTAAAAAAAAAAAAAAAGTTTTAGTAAAATTGAATAATCCCCTCCCCCAATAAAGAATAAAATTCCCCTTTTCCCATTAAATAAAAGAGTAAAAAAAAAAATCAACATACTTGGCATTGCCACATGTGGAAATGTTAGATCTATTAAAATATTATATTAATGATCCTGTATGGTGAACAGAGTAAACGTAAAAAAAAAATACCAAAGTCTAAAAATATAGATTTTAAATCACATCATATATCATAAATAATTTATAAAAAGCGATGAAAAAAACATCAAAACAATAATGGTACAAATAAAAACTACAACTCATGGCACAAAAAAATGAGCCCTCACACATCCCCATATACAGAAAAATAAAAAAAAGTTATCAGGATCAGAAGAGGACAATTTTAAATATACTGATTTTGTTTAGTAAAGTCTGACTTATTATTAAATTAGTACAATGATAGAAAAACTGTAACATTTTAATTGCACTATAGAATAAAGACAACATGTAATTTTTTACATAAAGTAACCACCCAAAAGTAGCAAAATTGCGATTTTCTCTTCAATCCCCCCCCCTCGAATAATACTTCTTTTTTTAGCCGTACATGTTATGGTACAGCAGAAAGTGGCTACAGATAGTACAAACCTACAGTAGAGGGTGGCAGACTGGTAGTATCCTGCGTACAGCATAAGATGGCTGATTGGTTGGCCCTATAGTTGTCAGTGTACAGCAGGAGGTGGCTGACTGTAGTATCCAGCATACAGAAGTAGATGGTGGCTTGGTATTAGCTGGTGACAGAGTTTAGTAACCAGTGTACAGCAGGAGGTGGGGAACTGTTGTTGACATAGTAACCAGCGTATAGCAGGAGGTGGCTGACAGGTTTGGGTGTAGTATCCAGCATACAGCAGTAGGTAAAGGACTAGTAGTAGCTGACATCCAGCCGAATATGGCGGACTGGTGGGGCTTGTAGTTGCAAGTGTACAAGAGAAGATGGCTGCCTAGTAGAAACAAATGTACAGTAGGATGTGGCAAACAAGTTAGGCTTCTAGTATCCATCATACAGCAGAAGGTGGCAGAATGGTGATAATGTAGTATCCCATGTTCAGAAAGATGTGGTGGACTGGCTGGCTTAGTAGTAGCCAGTGTACAGCAGGAGGTGGCTTAGTGGTAGTATTCAAAGTACAGCAGGAGGTGGCAGGCTTGTAGATCAAGCATACAGCTGGAGATGGCTTACTGGTTGGTCTTGTAGTTGCCAGATTATAGCAGGAGATGACCGACTGATAGTAGCCAAAGAAAAGCAGGAGGTGGCTGACTGGTTGTTGCTAGTGCACAGCAGGAGACAGGTTGGTCTTGTACTATCCAGCATACAGCAGGAGGTGGTGGGTCTAGTGGAAGCAAGTGTACAGCAGGAGGTGGCACACTCTTTAGGTTGTAGTAACCAGTGTACAACAGGAGGTGGCAAACTGGTAAACTTGTGATAGCAGGCCCATAGCAGTAGGTGGTGGCTTGTAGTAGCCAATGTACAGCAGGAGACGACAGACTGGTGGTGTGTGGAAGCAAGAAGACAGCAGTAGGTGGCGGAAGGGTGGGGCTTTTAGAAATAAGTGTACAGCAGGAGGTGGCAATCTGACTTGTAAAATCCAGTAAACAGCCGGAGGTGGCGGAATGGTGGTATTTGTAGAAGCCAGTGCACAGCAGGAGGTGTCAATCTGGTAACCAGCGTAAAGCAGGATGTAGCTGTCAGGTTTGACTTGTAGTACCAGCGTACAGCAGGAGGTGGCTGACTAGTTTGGGCAGTAGTTCTACAGGAGGTGGTTCACTGGGCATAGCCAGCATTCAGTAGTTAATAACAGTCTGGAAGTATCCAGAAGACAGTAGGAAATGGCTGACTGGATTTCCTGTGGTAGCCACCATACAGCAGGAGATGGCAGGCTTGTAGTTTTTAGCACACAGCAGGAGATGGCTGACTGTGTTAGTACCACACTATAACTAAAGGTAGCTTACTAGTAGTAACTAGTGTAAAGCTAGAGGTTGCAAGTAGTGGCCAGCGTACAGCAGGGGTGGCTATCTCGTAGCATCGTAGGAGATGGCTGACTGGTTTGACCAGTAGTAACCAGCATACAGCAGGAGGTGGCTAATTGTAGTATCAAGAGTACTGGCTACCAACAGTCAGGTGGCTGATTGTTAGTAGCCAGCATACAGCAGGAGGTAACCGTCTGTTAGCAGCCAACATCCAGCTGAAAATGGCGGACTGGTGGGGCTTTTTAGTAGCCAGTGTACAGCAGGAGATGGTGGACTGGCTGGGTTTGTAGTATCCAGTATACAGTAGGAGATGGCAGAATGGCCGACCCGGTAGAAGGCAGTATACAGCAGGAGGTGGAAAACTGGTTAGACTACTAGCAGCTAACATACAGCAGAAGGGGTTAGACTGCTTGGTCTGTAGTATCCTGCATAAAGCAGGAGGTGGCTGGCTGTAAGTTCAGCAGGAGGTGGCTGATAGTAGTATCCAGCATATAGCAGGATGTGGCAGATTGGTAGAAGCCTGCGTACACCATAAGATGGCTGACTGGTTGTCCTGCATTTGCCAGCGTAGAGTAGAAGGTGGCTGTCTGATAGTTTCCAGTGTACAGCAGGAAGTGGCAGTCAACTAGTAGCCAGTGTACAGCAGGAAATTGCTGAGTGTTAGTGTTCAGGATAGAGCAGATAGTGTTAGTCTTGTAATAGCCACTCATTAGGCTTATAATAGCCAGCATACAGCAGGAGGTGACTGGCTGAGTATAGCAGGAAGTGACTAGCCTGTAGTAGCAATCGTATAGCAGGAGATGGCTGACTGGTTATGCAGTAGTAACCAGCATACAGCAGGAGGTGTGTCACGATTCGGCTTCCAGGTAGTGGATCCTCTGTGTCAGCGAGGGATTGGCGTGGACCGTGCTAGTGGACCGGTTCTAAGAGGCTACTGGTGTTCTCCAGAGCCCGCCGCAAAGCGGGATGGTCTTGCTGCGGCAGTAGCAACCAGGTCGTATCCACTAGCAACGGCTCAACCTCGCTGACTGCTGAGAAGGCGTGGGACAGAAGGACTAGGCAGAGGCAAGGTCAGACGTAGCAGAAGGTCGGGGCAGGCGGCAAGGTTCGTAGTCAAGATGGATAGCAGAAGTTCAGGTAACACAGGCTTTGGACACACTAAACGCTTTCACTGGCACAAGGCAACAAGATCCGGCAAGGGAGTGCAAGGGAGGAGATCAGATATAGCCAGGGAGCAGGTGGAAGCCAATTAAGCTAATTGGGCCAGGCACCAATCATTGGTGCACTGGCCCTTTAAGTCTCAGAGAGCTGGCGCGCGCGCGCCCTAGAGAGCGGAGCCGCGCGCGCCAGCACATGACAGCAGGGGACCGGGACGGGTAAGTGACCTGGGATGCGACTCGCGAGCGGGCGCGTCCCGCTGTGCGAATCGCATCCCCGACGGCCATGACAGTGCAGCGCTCCCGGTCAGCGGGACTGACCGGGGCGCTGCAGGGAGAGAGACGCCGTGAGCGCTCCGGGGAGGAGCGGGGACCCGGAGCGCTAGGCGTAACAGCACCCCCCCCCCTTAGGTCTCCCCTTTTTTTTGTCCGGTAACTGCCTCCCCTGGGATGAGGACACCGGGAAAGAATGGAGGGTTTCCTCAACGGCAGGCAGTACAGCAGGAGTTGGAATGGGGAGGGAGGGCAGAGGGTGAAGCTTGGCACGGGGCAGGGTGACACAAGGACGGGAGCCATGAGGAGGCACAGAGGCTTGCCTGACGGGACTGGGAGGGGGGGAGAGGCACTTCCTATGGCAGGCAGAGTCCCAGTTCTTGATCTCCCCGGTGGTCCAATCAAGGGTGGGAGAATGAAGCCGGAGCCATGGCAGACCGAGGAGGACCTCAGAGGTACAGTTGGGGAGAACGAAGAGCTCAATCCTTTCGTGGTGGGGTCCAATACACATCAGGAGGGGTTCTGTGCGGTAACGCACGGTGCAATCCAGTCTGACTCCATTGACCGCGGAAATGTAGAGCGGCTTGACGAGACGGGTCACCGGGATGCGGAATTTATTCACAAAAGACTCCAAAATAAAATTCCCAGAGGCACCAGAGTCGAAGCAGGCCATGGCTGAGAGGGAGGAGTTGGCTGAAGGAGAAATCCGCACGGGCACCGTGAGACGTGGAGAAGCAGACTTAGAACCAAGAGACGCCACACCCACGTGAGCTGGGTGCGTGCGTGCGTTTCCCAGACGTGGAGGACGAATAGGACAATCCACCAAGAAATGCTCGGTACTGGCACAGTACAGACAAAGATTTTCTTCCCTACGGCGATTCCTCTCTTCCTGGGTCAGGCGAGACCAATCCACTTGCATGGCCTCCTCGGCGGGAGGCCCAGGCGTAGATGGCAGCGGATACTGTGGGAGAGGTGCCCAGAGATCTAAGTCTTTTTCCTGGCGGAGCTCTTGATGTCTCTCAGAAAAACGCATGTCAATGCGGGTGGCCAAATGGATAAGTTCTTGTAGGTTGGCAGGAATCTCTCGTGCGGCCAGCACATCCTTGATGCGACTGGATAGGCCTTTTTTAAAGGTCGCGCAGAGAGCCTCATTATTCCATGATAATTCGGAAGCAAGAGTACGAAATTGGATGGCGTACTCGCCCACTGAAGAATTACCCTGGACCAGGTTCAGCAGGGCAGTCTCGGCAGAAGAAGCTCGGGCTGGTTCCTCGAAGACACTCCGGATTTCAGCGAAGAAGGACTGGACTGTGGCTGTGGCAGGATCATTGCAGTCCCAAAGCGGTGTGGCCCAAGACAAGGCCTTTCCTGAAAGAAGGCTCACTACGAACGCCACCTTAGACCGTTCTGAAGGAAACAAGTCCGACAACATCTCCATATGCAGGGAACACTGAGACAGAAATCCACGGCAGAGTCTAGAGTCCCCATCAAATTTGTCCAGCAGGGACAAGCGGAGGCTAGGAGCGGCCACTCGCTGCGGAGGAGGTGCAGGAGCTGGCGGAGGAGATGGTTGCTGCTGTAGCAGAGGCAGAAGTTGCTGTAACATGGCGGTCAACTGCGACAGCTGCTGTCCTTGTTGGGCAATCTGCTGCGATTGCTGAGCGACCACCGTGGGAAGGTCAGCGAGACTTGGCAGCGGCACCTCAGCGGGATCCATGGCCGGATCTACTGTCACGATTCGGCTTCCAGGTAGTGGATCCTCTGTGTCAGCGAGGGATTGGCGTGGACCGTGCTAGTGGACCGGTTCTAAGAGGCTACTGGTGTTCTCCAGAGCCTGCCGCAAAGCGGGATGGTCTTGTTGCGGCAGTAGCAACCAGGTCGTATCCACTAGCAACGGCTCAACCTCGCTGACTGCTGAGAAGGCGTGGGACAGAAGGACTAGGCAGAGGCAAGGTCAGACGTAGCAGAAGGTCGGGGCAGGCGGCAAGGTTCGTAGTCAAGATGGATAGCAGAAGTTCAGGTAACACAGGCTTTGGACACACTAAACGCTTTCACTGGCACAAGGCAACAAGATCCGGCAAGGGAGTGCAAGGGAGGAGATCAGATATAGCCAGGGAGCAGGTGGAAGCCAATTAAGCTAATTGGGCCAGGCACCAATCATTGGTGCACTGGCCCTTTAAGTCTCAGAGAGCTGGCGCGCGCGCGCCCTAGAGAGCGGAGCCGCGCGCGCCAGCACATGACAGCAGGGGACCGGGACGGGTAAGTGACCTGGGATGTGACTCGCGAGCGGGCGCGTCCCGCTGTGCGAATCGCATCCCCGACGGCCATGACAGTGCAGCGCTCCCGGTCAGCGGGACTGACCGGGGCGCTGCAGGGAGAGAGACGCCGTGAGCGCTCCGGGGAGGAGCGGGGACCCGGAGCGCTAGGCGTAACAAGGTGGCTGTCCCGTAGTAGCCAAAGTACAGCAGGAGGTGGCTGACTTCTATTAGCCAGCGTACAGTGGGTGGTGGCATGATAATAGTAGCCAGCAGAGCATACAATTTCTGACTGGTCGGCCTTTAGTTTCCAGCATAAAGCAGGAGGTGGGTTCCTGATAGTAACCAACATACAGTAGGAGGTGGTGGAGCAAAGGCAAAGATGATGGGACAGATGGTCTAGGATGGACATGTTCATGTAGATGAAGAGGAATCTTCAGGCTCTTTTTCCTTCTTTTGAAAATACCTTGAACCAGTCAACCAGTCCACCAGGGCCGTACTATCCACTGAAACCACACTATCCCACACAACTTTTTTATGGTGATATGACTGCTAATATTTTCACAAGGCTGCTGCTAATGATTTTTCGAAGAGTGTCACTTGGTAGGGGTTCATAGCTCATATTTTATTTTATTTTTAGCTTTTTTTAAATAGTTTTTAAGGAGATAAATGTTTTTTTGACCAAATAAAATTTTGTGTATTATTTTTATCATTTCAAGAGTGCACCATTTTTAAGTGTTCTTCTTAATTGTATTTTGTCTGTGGTATAGAGGAGGAGGACACAACAGTAATGAGGACAAGATAGAGAATGTGCTTCCCATGGAGACCTGGCTGTTAGACAGTCGGGAAAGATCTGGAAGAGCAGCAGAAGCAGGGGCAAACTTTTCCTCACATTGTGGGTAGCGATGATCAAGCAAAGCCAGGCAAACCCGGACTTCACCCTAATTTTGGGGTGGAATCAGCTCGTAGAACTTTTAAACATTTCCTGGTTCTTTAGAACTGTGAAACCTGCAAAATAAGAACATAAGATGAAGATCACCTGGCATTTTGGTGCCTAGAGGAAGCAGGAAGTACTGGGGCAGTGAGATTACGTAAGGGTAAACCAGTATTCCTTACAGCTATCACATGATGACCCCAGGTTATACGGTGATTTGCTGGTTTATGTATCAATCAGCTCCCAGGCCAATAGGAGACAGTAAGCAGGTAAGGTTTTCGACACAGTTAAAACTCCATGGGGGGCATTTACTAAGGGGTTTAGTCATTTTTTTCTGACTATTTTTGGCGCAAAATTGTCGCAATTGCGCCTACCCTATAAATTGTGCGACTTTCCCTAGCAAGAGCTAGAAAGTCAAATTTTTTTTTCCCGCTTAATTTACGCAAGTTTTCAGTTTTGACTTGCAGTGGTCAGGAATTTATTAACTGAGACAGTCGCAGTTGCGCAATAAACTGTCGCAACGGCCGTAAAAATTGACTAAATTTACTCCAGCTCCAACATGGAGCAGGAAAAGCTGCTGCCGCCCGGGCTCCGACATACTTTCTCCCCGCTACCCTCACTGCGCTACCGGGACACTGCAGTGATTTACATCCCCCCCTCTCACCTGCCAGCGCCACACAACTCCCATCTGTCTGCTGTTGCAAGACTACAAGTCCCAGCATGGCCTTACAGTGAGGACACGCTGGGAGTTGTAGTCTTGGAGCAGCGGGAGCTGAGCGGCGCGGGCGGGAGACAAGGGGGGGGGGGGGGGTAGCGGGGAGGCCGTGTGAGGAGCCCGGACGGGAGACAAGGGGGGTAGCGGGGAGACCGTATGAGGAGCCCGGGCGGCTGCACTGTAATGTCAGCCCGGGCTCCTGCCCTGAGAGCCATAGGCTTTGGCTGTCAGGGCATGCTGGGTGTTGTAGTTTTGCAACAGCTGGAGGGCCACAGTTTGCAGACCACTGGTGTGTGGTCTGTAAACTGTAGTCCTCCAGCTGTTGCAAAACTAAACAGCTGAAGGGGACCGGCGAAGAAGTTCACTTACCCTTCCGAGGCTCCAGCGACGATCGCTGACGGAGATCGTCGCGCGGCACTGTCGCGCGGCAGTGTCGTGCAGCGCTGGATCCTACGGAAGCCGGTAAGTTGCGCAAGCTTCCCAACCAGGGTGCCTCCAAATGTTGCAAGACTACAACTCCCAGCATGCCTGGACACCCTTTGGCTGTCCGGGCATGCTGGGAGTTGTAGTTTTGCAACAGCTGGAGGCACCCTTGCTGGGAAACACTGGCCTAAAACAGTGTTTCCCAACCAGGGTGCCTCCAGATGTTGCAAGACTACAACTCCCAGCATGCCTGGACAGCCATTGGCTGTCCGGGCATGCTGGGAGTTGTAGTTTTGCAACAGCTGGAGGCACCCTTGTTGGGAAACACTGGCCTAAAACAGTGTTTCCCAACCAGGGTGCCTCCAGATGTTGCAAGACTACAACTCCCAGCATGCCTGGACAGCCATTGGCTGTCCGGGCATGCTGGGAGTTGTAGTTTTGCAACAGCTGGAGGCACCCTTGTTGGGAAACACTGGCCTAAAACAGTGTTTCCCAACCAGGGTGCCTCCAGATGTTGCAAGACTACAACTCCCAGCATGCCTGGACAGCCATTGGCTGTCCAGGCATGCTGGGAGTTGTAGTTTTGCAACAGCTGGAGGGCCACAGTTTGCAGACCCCTGGTTTGTGGTCTGTAAACTGTAGTCCTCCAGCTGTTGCAAAACTAAACAGCTGAAGGGGACCGGCGAAGAGGTTCACTTACCCTTCCGAGGCTCCAGCGACGATCGCTGTCGGAGATCGTCGCGCGGCACTGTCGCGCGGCAGTGTTGTGCAGCGCTGGATCCTACGGAAGCCGGTAAGTTGCGCAGGCTTCCCAACCAGGGTGCCTCCAGTTGTTGCAAGACTACAACTCCCAGCATGCCTGGACAGCCTTTGACTGTCCAGGCATGCTGGGGCTTGTAGTTTTGCAACATCTGGAGGCACCCTGGTTGGGAAACACTGTTTTAGGCCAGTGTTTCCCAGCCAGGTTGCCTCCAGATGTTGCAAAACTACAACTCCCAGCATGCCTAGACAGCCTTTGACTGTCCAGGCATGCTGGGACTTGTAGTTTTGCAACATCTGGAGGCACCCTGGTTGGGAAACACTGTTTTAGGCCAGTGTTTCCCAGCCAGGTTGCCTCCAGATGTTGCAAAACTACAACTCCCAGCATGCCTAGACAGCCTTTGACTGTCCAGGCATGCTGGGACTTGTAGTTTTGCAACATCTGGAGGCACCTTGGTTGGGAAACACTGTTTTATTCCAGTGTTTCCCAGCCAGGTTGCCTCCAGATGTTGCAAAACTACAACTCCCAGCATGCCTAGACAGCCTTTGACTGTCCAGGCATGCTGGGACTTGTAGTTTTGCAACATCTGGAGGCACCCTGGTTGGGAAACACTGTTTTAGGCCAGTGTTTCCCAGCCAGGTTGCCTCCATATGTTGCAAAACTACAACTCCCAGCATGCCTAGACAGCCTTTGACTGTCCAGGCATGCTGGGGCTTGTAGTTTTGCAACATCTGGAGGCACCCTGGTTGGGAAACACTGGCCTAAAACAGTGTTTCCCAACCAGGGTGCCTCCAGATGTTGCAAAACTACAAGTCCCAGGTTGGGAAACACTGTGCCCGGCCTCCGCCCCACCTTACTGTAAGGGCATGCTGGGAGTTGTAGTCCTGCAGCTGGGGGCAGGGGACAAGCTTGTCACATTTATTATCACCTGCTCACACATCTCCTGCACCACACAACTACAACTCCCAGCATGTCCTTACTGTAAGGGCATGCTGGCAGTTGTAGTCGTGCGGGGCGGGAGATGTGTGAGCAGGTGATAATAAATGTACTAACCCATTTTTTTTGTTTTCTTCTCATTTCAGATCCGTTTATCCTGTGGACTCCTTCGGATTCGGTGGACTACTTCGATGACCAGCGTTTTTCTTTGTTTGATTTTAATAAAATGGTTAACGAGGGCTTGTGGGGGAGTGTTTTTTGTAATAAATTTTTTTTAAAACCTGTTGTGTTTTTTTCTTACTTTACTAGACAGGCTTAGTAGTGGAAGCTGTCTTATAGACAGAGTCCATTACTAACCTGGGCTTAGCGCTAGCCACAAAAACAGCTAGCGCTAACCCCCTATTATTACCCCGGTACCCAACGCCACAGGGGTGCCGGGAAGAGCCGATACCAACAGGCCTGGAGCGTCAAAAATGGCGCTCCTGGGCCTAGGCGGTAACAGGCTGGCGTTATTTAGGCTGGGGAGGGCCAGTAACAATGGTCCTCGCCCACCCTGGGAACGTCAGGCTGTTACTGTTTGGTTGGTATTTGGCTGAGAATGAAAATAGGGGGGACCCTATGCGTTTTTTTTTTTAAAATAAATAATTAAATATATTAAAAAAACGCATAGGGTCCCCCTATTTTTATTCTCAACCAAATACCAACCAAACAGTAAGAGCCTGACGTTACCAGGGTGGGCGAGGACCATTGTTACTGGCCCTCCCCAACCTAAATAACGCCAGCCTGTTACCGCCTAGGCCCAGGAGCGCCATTTTTGACGCTCCGGGCCTGTTGGTACCGGCTCTTCCCGGCACCCCTGTGGTGTTGGGTACCGGGGTAATAATTGGGGGTTAGCGCTAGCTGTTTTTGTGGCTAACGCTAAGCCCGGTTTAGTAATGGACTCAGTCTATAAGACAGCTTCCACTACTAAGCCTGTCTAGTAAAGTAAAATAAAAATAAAACACAACAGGTTTTAAAAAAAATTTATTACAAAAAACACTCCCCCACAAGCCCTCGTTAACCATTTTATTAACATCAAGCAAAGAAAAACGCTGGTCATCGAAGTAGTCCACCGAATCCGAAGGAGTCCACAGGATACACAGATCTGTAGAAGAAGTAACCAAAAAAAAAAAAAGTGTAAGTACATTTAGGGAGAAAAAAACTGTGTTAAAAAAATGTAATAAACACACACACACACACACACACTAAACGCCGTTTACCACTTCTGAGCCATGACTACAATTTACAGTGATCCCTCAACTTACAATGGCCTCAACATACAATAGTTTCAACATACAATGGTCTTTTCTGGACCATCGTAAGTTGAAACCAGACTCAACATACAATGCTACAGACAGTCCAGATCTGTAAAACGTGTCAATGGCTGGAAGAACCAACCAATCAAAATGGGCATTCACTGGTAAAACCCCTGTATTACTGAAGTGTATGCACTGACTGGTATTACATGTTCTGTACACTTTACCTGTATCAGGGTTAGCTGCTCTTTTGGACACCAGGTGAGGGCAACTCCATTACTTGTTTTGGACATTGCCTGTACTGTACAGGACCCCTGAAGAAGCTCCTGTCCTCTACATAGACCAGTGTTTGCCAAGCAGGGTGGCCCCATTTTTTGCAAAACTACAACTCCCAGCATGCCCGGACAGCCTTTGGCTGTCCAGGCATGCTGGGAGTTATAGTTTTGCAACAGCTGGAGGCTCCCTGCTTGGGAAACACTGACATAGACAGTGATTTACAGCTCCCAGCAGATCTTTCTTACTTTTATATGTAAGGATTTGCTTTATCTATATCAGTTATCTACTTATTTTTCTTTGTCACTTTTTCCTATTTTTGGATGACATTTTGGTGCCTTTAGAACCAATTACCCTGTTTCCATAGAGTTATGGTCTCAACATACAATGGTTTCAACTTACAATGGTTTTCCTGGAACCAATTAATATTGTAACTTGAGGGACCACTGTAGTTATTGAATTATTTAGATGTGGTGAAAAAGCTAAAAAAAACTCAAAAACAAAAGATCCAGAAGGAAACCAGCAGCCAAACCTATTCAGACAGCAGGAAAAAGGAACAGACTATTTTTTCTACTACATGAAGTAAATTTCCCACTTTTGCCTATGTGTGCCAAATTTATTAATGCCGTGCAGCAATTTAATAAATTTGTCGCACATAGTCAAAAATGAAGTAGAAAAAAACAGGGTAAAAACCAGACTACATAGTAAAAGATTAGTAAATGCCCCCCCATGTGCTGCCGAGCCATCTTATATTATAACCAGGTCGAGGCATACCCAAGCAGTGCCCTTTCTTTGATGCACATCATGAGCCCAGACCCCATGGACTTCTGGACTACTATATTAGACTATTAGCCAGAATTTGCCCTGATTGCCCTTGGTGTTCTGTCTTGTCAACCCTCAAGTGTAGCATCAGAAAGAGTGTTCAAAATAAAAAACTGTCTACCACCAATGTGAAAAAACTAACATTTGTTATAATTGAGACATGGATAAGCAGGGAATTTAAACCTCCTGTACCAGATGCCACTGACTCGATAGTATTCCACTTCCTGCTGTATGCTGGTAACTATTACCTCACTATCACCATAGCTTCCATTACTTCCAGTTACGTCTATACATAAAAAAAACTGTGATCCCCATAAAAGGGATAATTCTTTTCAGCTTTTCATGCAAGCGCTATTTTTTCTCCATTATTTTGGGTTACTAATTCTGTTGCTACTCCCAAAAAGGGAGAAGTTTTTAAACGCTTGGAAAAACCCAATACCCTTGCATTTTACACAGGCATCTGTGGCAGGCATATGCCAACAACCATGAATACTTTATGCAACTTTATTTTAGTTTTACTAAGCATAAATAAATCTGCCAGCACATTAAACAATCCGTTAGTTGCCATGGGTTACTGCCATAACTAAGCCTTAAAACCACTTCAAAACTACTTGAATACATTCCTAACAGTGTTATACTGGGCTTTAGAGCTCTTAAGCAGTGTTATACATGTTTTGGGCTTATTTCATTTCATTTAATTTCATTCAGTCCAGTGAATCAAACTTTTCTAAAGTTTGCTCACCTGTATTTGTGGATCCAGGTGCTTACATAGAGACATAGGCCCAGATTTATCAAACTGTGTGAGAGAAAAAGTGGAGAGATTTTACCCCAGCAACAATAACAGCTCAGGTTTCACTTTACTAGAGCTGTGGAAAAATTTACTGAGCTGTGATTGGTTGATATGGTTCTCCATTTTTTCGCACAGTTTTGATAAATCTGGGCCATAGTAGAAACAACAATTTATCAAAAAAGGCACAAAGCCACTGAAAAGTGTCTAAAACTACACCAGCCCAGACGTAGCTTAGCTTTTTGGTGTATGTAAAGAGAGAAATTTCAGGAAATGTGACCTGCACAAAATGTATCCAGCATAAGGTGATTTTAGTACACTGCTTAAAAAAAGTAAAGGGAAGACTAAGATAACACATCCTAGATCTGAATGAATGAACTAATTGTATGAAATACTTTCGTCTTTTCATAGTTGAATGCGCTGACAACAAAATCACACAAAAATTATCACTAGAAATCAAATTTATCAACCCATGGAGGTCTGGATATGGAGTCACACTCAAAATCAAAGTGGAAAGTCACACTACAGGCTGATCCAACTTTGATTTAATGTCCTTAAAGTCAAAATGAGGCTCAGTAGTGTGTGTGGCCTCCATGTGCCCGTATGGCCTCCTTACAATGCTTGGGCATGCTCCTCATGAGTTGGCAGATGGTCTCCTGAGGGATGTCCTCCCAGACCTGGACTAATCCGCCAACTCCTGGACAGTCTGTGGTGCAACGTGGCGTTGGTGGATGGAGCAATGCAAGATGTCCCAGATGTGCTCAGTCAGATTCAGGTCTGGGGAACGGGCCGGCCAGTCTATAGCATCAATGCCTTCCTCTTGCAGGAACTGCTGACACACTCCAGCCACATGAGGTCCAGCATTGTTTTGCATTAGGAGGAACCAGGGGCTAACCAGCATATGGTCTCACAAGCGGTCTGAGGATCTCATCTTGGTACCTAATTGCAGTCAGGCTACCTTTGGCAAGCACAATAAGGGCTGTGTGGCCCCCCAAATAAATGCCACTCCACACCATTACTGACCCACCGCCATACCAGTCATGCTGGAGGATGTTGCAGGCAGTAGAACGTCTGTCACATGTGCTCAGTGTGAACCTGCTTTTATCTGCAAAGAACACAGGGCGCCAGTGACGAATTTGCCAATCTTGGTGTTCTCTGGCAAATGCCAAATGTCCTGAATGGTGTTGGGCTGTAAGCACAACCCCCACCTGTGGACGTCGGGCCCTCATTCCACCCTCTGGGAGTCTGTTTCGGACCGTTTGAGTGGACACATGCACATTTGTTGCCTGTTGGAGGACATTTTGAAGGGCTCTGGCAGTGCTCCTCCTTGCACAAAGACGGAGGTAGCGGCCCTACTGATGGGTTGTTGCCCTCCTACGGCCTCCTTCATGTCTCCTGATGTACTGGTCTGTCCTCTGGTAGCACCTCCATGCTCTGGACACTACACTGACAGGCACAGGAAACCTTCTTGCCACAGCTCGCATTGATGTGCCATCCTGGATCAGCTGCACTACCTGAGCCACTTGTGTCGCTTGTAGACTCTGTTTCATGCTACCACTAGAGTGAAAGCCCCGCCAGCATTCAAAAGGGACCAAAACATCAGCCAGGACACATAGAAACAGAGAAGTGGTTTGTTGTCACCACCTGCAGAACCACTCCTTTATTGTGGAGTGTCTTGCTAAGTGCCTATAATTTCCACTTGTTGTCTGTTCCATTTGCACAACAGCATGTGAAATTGATTGTCAATCAGTGTGATTTCACAGAAGTGTCATTTACTTGGAGTTACATTATGTTGTTTAAGTGTTCCCCTTATTTTTTTGAGCAGTGTACTTACCTGCCAGACAGTAATGGACATGCTTAGGAAGGATCTGTGCTTGTCTTGGAGCTAAATGGCTATGTTGTGAGTCCACTATAATGTTGCTGCCTTCTTTTGTGAAATGTCTAATTCCTGGTGGAGTTCCCTCCCTCCAACCACAAGTTCCATAATTCCTTGTTTGTAAGTGTGAGGTCACTTTTCTCCCTCCCACATCAGCATCCCCCCCCCCATACTAATTGAAGTGGACCTGAGCTTCCATGCTGTGCTGTAAACAATAGACCAGGGTTTTCTAACCTTTTTGCCTCCAGCTGTTGAAAAACTTCAATTCCCTGATGAATGATCTCCCTCCCACCCAGCGGTCGTTCCACTCATTAACCCTGAGACCACACTCATTTTATATGCTGTTAAAATTTACTTTGGGGCAAAAATCGCAGAAGAATTGCAAGACCACTATCAAACACCGGTACAGACACTATATTATGAACTACACTAACTTTACAGCCCCTGTAGCATAGTCAAATAAAAAAAAAATCCGGCAATACCCCTTTAATATTCTAAAGTTTAGACAAACTGTTACTGGCAAAAAATATTATTGCCTCTTAAAAATAGGCAAAAGACAACCTGTCTACTTGCCTTAATACGCCAATTGGTCTAAACAGCAATCCTCCATTCTACAACAACACTCAACAAGTTCTGACCAATAACCTTCACATACATAAAACACAAAGGACATAATAAGTGATCATATCTAAAGTTTATTGTAAATTCATCAGGAGAACAAAGCAATAGCAGATTCTTAGCTGTTTCCGTCAGGAATTTTTTGGGTAGATTCATGAATGAGGAAGGAAAAGAAGATTTATTGTAGAAAACACAGATTCATAAAAGGCCCCAATACAATGGGATCAGTCCATAATTTCTTGTTACGCCCCCTGGTCATTGTCTGTCCTGTATCATATCTCCTCTGTCTTATCATAGTGATTGTTATTGTGGAGAATCGTACACATCAGAGAGTTAAACTGTTCCTGCCCATGTTGGCAGGTTCGGCAGATTTAAACTCAAGTGTATGGGGACTTCAACTATAAAGTCCCAGCCTTATGGTACATTTACAGTTGTTTAAAGGGGTACTCCGCTGCTCAGCGTTTGGAACAAACTGTTCCAAACGCTGGAGCCTGCGCAGGGAGCTCGCGACGTCATAGCCCGCCAACTCATGACCTCACACCCCGCCCCCTCAATGCCAGTCTATGGGAGGGGGCGTGACAGCCGTCACACCCCCTCCCATAGACTTGCATTGATGGGGCGGGGTTTAATGTCATGATGGGGCGGGGTTATGATGTCACGAGCTCCTGGCGCAGGCTCCAGCGTTCGGAACAGTTTGTTCCAAACGCTGAGCAGCGGAGTACCCCTTTAAGCCACCAAAAAAACATTGTTGGTTTGAAAACCTGCTCTGACTATCCGGTGGATATTTCCATTTTGAATATACGGAAATAAAAATAGCTCTTCTAAGAAATGAAGTCAATAATATGGTGTTATAAAGGAAAAATTTATTAAGTTCAATCTATAAATGGTGATTTTGTGTATTTACCCTGAACAGCCGCCCAATGTGAACATATCTTTCACACTTGTTATTCCAGCCCACTCTTTTGTATTCATGTTCCTAGTATAAGGCTGGGTTCACATCACGTTTTCTCCCATATGGGAGCGCATACGGCAGGGGGGAGTTAAAACCTCGCGCTCCTGTATGCTTTCGTATGCGCTCCCGTATGTAATTCATTTCAATGAGTCGGCCGGAGTGAAACGTTTGATCCTGTTGGCTCATTTTTGAACTGTATGTGCTTTTTCCCCAGACCTAGAACTGTGGTCAACCACAGTTTTAGGTCCGGTTGTAAAAGTGCATACGGTGCAAAAATGAGCTGACCGGACCGAACGTTTCACTCCGGCCAGCTCATTGAAATAAAGTGCATAGGAAAGCATATGGGAGCGCGAGGTTTTAGCTCCCCCTGCCGTATGCGCTCCCTTATGGGAGAATCACTACAATGTGAGCGGGCTCAGCCACATCAATTAGAAAAGGGGTGCTGCTATACGTATCAATGTAATACAGTATCCAGAAAGAAAAAGAAACACGCAAAACAGCGCACACCCATAAATTTCAAAGAAAGTACTCTTTATTAATACATGAATCAAAAAGACAGACAAGGTTCTTAAAAACATTTAAAACAGGCCTAAAGCAGCCAAAGCACAAAACAGGGTGAGCTCCCTCAACAAAGGGATCCCCACCCAGGGCACATGCCTATTACAGTACATCAATATCGTCACTATGTCATGCAAATATATTTTTTTTAGATATATGTAGGTGTGTTCTGATGTGCACATAGGTAGATTAGGTGATAAAATATTCTATATATACGCCCATGGTTATGTTTATGGGTGTGCTCACGTGGGTTGCTACCCTTGTATGCTGGATATCAATAATAATAACCATTTCTCATACTGATGTGTGGGGTATTAGCCGGCCCTCTCTATATAGGGTCTGAACTTGTATGTTAAATATTGGCTGTATCACACAGAGTTCATATGGTATGCTATCTATTCTGTATATATATTTTTTACTAGCTTAGGATAATGATTTTAAATTTGTCTATAAAATCTTCTATGTGTACATATATATATTTTTTGTCCATAATATAAGATCGGCTTAGTGAAATACATAGTATTGAGGGACCACTATTTGAAAGACTATGGTTCTTAGTGAGGGGGATGGATGAATTAGCTTGTGACCATAGTGGTAGAACGCACAGCTACAAGTGATACACATAGGGGTATGTCAGGACGTAGCCCAAGAATGAATGAATGACAGAGTGTATTCTGGAGCGCACTGCGCAAGCGCAAGCAATGAAATTTGCAGTATGGAGCGCGCATGCGTGGATGATGTTTCGGAGCTACGGATGTGATCCGGAAGTCTGCAGTATGGAGTGTGCATGCGTGGTTGATATGTGGAGCTACGGGTGTGATCCGGAAGTTCAAGCGAGCGACAGCGCTCGGGTAGGAGACCCGGAAGTAGAATCGAGCGGCAGCGTTCGGACATGAAACCACAGAGACTCACAGGTATCTCCTTCTGGTCAAACAGACCTTTGCAATTAAGTTGATTATGTAATATATATAAGACAGATGTAAGGAAATAGAAGCACAACACCCCTGAGGAAGTTGCCGACGGGCAACGGAACGCGTGGGGTCTTTAGGGGGGCACTTGCCTGGTAACACCTCCATTAACCGTCCTGTGTCACTTCACCACTACTTGCTACATGAGAATACAGGTTGTATATGGGCTGTTGTGATGTATTTAGTGTTATGCGGTAGCTTATTTGCATGACATAGTGACGATATTGATGTACTGTAATAGGCATGTGCCCTGGGTGGGGATCCCTTTGTTGAGGGAGCTCACCCTGTTTTGTGCTTTGGCTGCTTTAGGCCTGTTTTAAATGTTTTTAAGAACCTTGTCTGTCTTTTTGATTCATGTATTAATAAAGAGTACTTTCTTTGATATTTATGGGTGTGCGCTGTTTTGCGTGTTTCTTTTTCTTTCTGGATACCCCTTATGGGAGAAAACGTGATGTGAACCATCCCTAAGCCTGTGCAGCTCTCCATTCTCCTCCACTGCAGCAGAACTTTATGGATTTTCTAGTGATTATTACTGAAGATAAATAAAGGATTTGATGTATTTTTCAGTGAATTTCGGCAGAAACAAAATCATTGGAATCATTATTCATCATGTTGAATCTAAATGAATTATTATGATTTGGAAACCGGGACATGTGATCATCTATTTGTTGAAATCTTCCTGGGTAACCATCAGGTTGTAATGTGAGACCCCAAACCACTTTCCAGTGACTTCAACCACAGCATCAAACATGGTCCGGGCCTTGGCCTTGTAAGGGACGGTTATTTGAGCTTTTAACACCGAGGCCACCATCCGAATGGCTTTACCGGCCTCCAGCTCTACACCTGTTTCTGTTTCAAAGGAAGTCTGTAGAAGACAAAGGAAGAAGACAAAAACAGTCACCATTTGATTATCATATCAGTAGAAAGAACATGTCAGAACTATCCAATATACGGTATTTTTGTGACCCTTCGTAGATGTCATCAATAAAAAAAAAACTGTAAGTATTTGAAGGATTAAATCATGATGAAAATTTTTTTTGAGAACACTAAACGAAAAGGAGAGCAAAGCTTTGACCAAATTATATAGAAACTTTTGCATAAAACAAGAATAAGATGACCAAATGTCTTGTGATCTCCGCATATGACGAGAAGACCAAGATTGGAAATAAGAAGAGAAGCAACAAGCTGGAAGGCACCAAAAAGAAGAAAACCAATGACACGTCAACTCAGAAAATACAATTCATATGGTTACTGGAATCTGACACCAGCTAGTCACCTAATATTATTATTACTTACCTCTTTGGTTTCCATAAATCAATAAAGTATCCTGACCACATCAGGGTCAACAGGTTAGATAAATCTTTTAGCTTTAAAATTTTTGGATGAAGCCTCATTGTATCCAATTTCTTTTTGGTACCTTGGTTTACTGTGCCATCTAGAGATGAGATAACTCACAGTACCAATCACCAAAGACGGATCTCAAGCAGCAGGATTTAATTTGTTTTGTTTAGAAACAGGAAAACGGTTAGTTTTCAAGTGCTCTAAATTTACTGGAAATGTCAAACCAGACTCAGGGAATCAGACCACCTGGAAACCGGAACTATTTTTTCCACGCAAAACACATCAGAGCCTAGAGCCCGAGATTTAGATCCATACTGTAGGTTCACTCATCTCTAGTTATATCACGTTATTATGTATCTTTTTGAATGTCTCCATTCTTGATCTTCAGCCTTCCATTTTACTACAGTCTTAACTGCTATTTGTAGCTCCCACCAGGTGTTCAGGACCACCTATATTTGGGAATTCCCTTAATATTCCAGACCTCCTTGTCAGGGTGAATGACAGGCTTCCATTTGCACCATATCCCAGTGTAGACTCTCAAATTGGAGAAGTTTCTAACATAATAAAGACAAATCTCCAAAAATGAGAAGACATCTAAATTAAATACGCAAATACTCCTGTACACATCTAACCATGTATATTGTAGTATAGCCTTGATTACCTCGGTCTCATTGGTCTTTGTGAAGTTCCAGTTATGGGTGGTGCTCATGTTCATTTTTACAGTCACACCTACTTCAGCAATACATGGGATTCCACTCTTAAAAGTCGTCTCAACACCGGCTTCAAATGTAAATCCATGTTCATGGGAGAAACTGCTGGACTCCTTTATAGTTTTGCTGATCCTGAAAAACAAAGTCAATGTTCTAAAGTCAGATTTAGGGCAGCACAAAATCCCTTTAATAACAGATGGCATCCAATTTCAGTCCTGGCCACAATACCTAAACATTCTTTTATTTATTGATCCGTGATCTCCAACTCTGTGGATTGGATTGCTGTGGGAGCCCTCAGTGATTAACATAGTAGCATTGTTTGTAAGGTTGAAAAAAAAGTCCATCAAGCTTAATTTTTTACTGCTCTTACAGTAAAGAATCTCTGTCTGTGATTATGGTGAAACCTTCTTTTCTCTAGACATAGAGGATGCCCCCTCATCATGGTTACTGGCCTAGGTATAAAATTTGTACATTGATTAAATCACCCCTAAGACGTCTTTTCTCCAAACGAAATAACCCCAAGCTTGATAACCTGTCTTGGTCTTGTAATCCTCCCATACCATAAATTATCTTTGTCACCCTCCACTGCACCTTCTCTAGTACAGCCATGTCCTTCTTATATACAGGGGCCCAGAATTGGACATAATATGGATTCATATGTCCTTGTCACAAGCCTCTATGCCTCTCTCGATACATCCATGACTTTGTTAGTCTTGGCAGCCACTGCCTGGCACTGATCACTAAAGTTGAGCTTACTGTCCAGCAGTACCCCCCAAACTCTTTTCTGTAGAAGTTTTACCTAATGTCTTATTTTTTTTTATTATTGTAGCTATTGTTTTTATGGCCCAAGTTCATAACCTTACATTTATCCACATTTTTAATAGTGTTGCTCACGAATATTCGAAATTCGAATATTCATCGCGAATATCGCATATTCGTGAATTCATTTTTTTTTTTAACCACAGAGCACATTGTAGTGATCTCCTTCGATGGATACATGCAATACTTGTTTCATTAGAGACCCTGAGGTGAGATCCTGATTCCTGAGGTGATTATTTGGTTTATGCCAATATTCGCAAAGCCAATATTCGCCATTAGAATATTCGCAAAAATTTTCTACGCCCTTCTGATGCCTGTCAGCCAATAAGAGTTCTGCAAACACAGTTGTCAGAGGTTAGCAACCTCCCCAGCAACCAATAGAAAGTTGCCCGCCCGATCGTTATATAAGATCACTCCCAACATGTTGGACTATATAGTAGTATATAGTATAGGTCAGTGTTTCTCAACCAGAGGTGCCTCCAGCTGTTGCAAAACTACAACTCCCAGCATGTTGGACTATATAGTAGTATATAGTTTGGGTCAGTGTTTCCCAACAAGGGGTGCCTCCAGCTGTTGCAAAACTAAAACTCCAGCATGTTGGACTATATAGTATATATAGTTCAGGTCAGTGTTTCCCAACCAGAGTGCCTCCAGCTGTTTAAAAACTACAACTCCCTGTAGGGTGGACTATATAATAGTGGACAGCTCAGGTCAGTGTTTCACAACCAGAGTACCTCCAGCTGTTGCAAAACTACAACTCACAGCATGCCCGGACAGCCCTTGGCCAATTTTAATTGAGGGCCACCTGCGCTCACCAATTTATTTACCACCGCTGCGCAGAAGTCCACGACAACGGTGAAACTCACGGAACGCAGCCCTGTGATGTCAGGAATAAATTATTAATTATGCTAAATAGCATGGCTGGTATTTTTTTTTATAAGAAAGGTGGCGACCCTACCTACACACCTGTGTTTAACAACCAGGGTGCCTCCAGATGTCAAGCTGTCCAGGCATGCTGGGAGTTGTAGTTTTGCAACAGCTGGAGAAACACTGTTTGGGAAACACAGCTATCTGATCTTATATCATAATTTTAAAGGGGTACTCCGGTGAAAATCTTTTTTCTTTCAAATCAACTGGTGCCAGGAAGTTAAACAGATTTGTAAATTACTTCTATTAAAAAAATCTTAATCCTTCCTGAACTTATTAGCTGCATGAATACTACAGAAGAAATTCTGATGACATCATGACCACAGTGCTCTCTGCTGACATCTCTGTCCATTTTAGCAAACATAAAGAAAGGGCAGTGAGGTGGCTCAGTGGTTAGCACTGTTACCTTGCAGCACTGGGGTCGTGGGTTCAAAACCCACTAAGGACAACACCTACAAATAGGTCTGAGCGCTATATCAATAACAAGTTATTATTGTTATAATGTCAGCAGAGAGCACTGTGTTCCACAAATAAAAGAACTTCCTCTGTAGTATTCAGCAGCTAATAAGTACAGGAAGGATTAAGTTTTTTAATAGAATTAATTTACGAATCTGTTTAACTTTCTGGTGCCAGTTGATTTAAAAAAAAAAAGGGGAGGAGCAGCTACCGCACGCAGCCGTATGCGGGAACCGTACTTAATGTATTTCAATGAGCCATCCGGAGTGAAAAATAGCCTCCGGTTGGCTAATTTTTCGCCCGCATGCAGTTTCCCGACCGGACCTAAAACCGTGTTCAACCACGGTTTTAGGACCGGTCGGGAAACCGCCAGCCAGAGGCTGCGTTTCACTCTGGCCGGCTCATTGAAATATATTAAGTACGGTTCCCGCATACGGCTGCGTGCGGTTGCCGCTCCTACCCCAGCCCGCCCCCCCCCCTCCCCCTGCCGTATGCGGGAACCATACTTGTAAAACGCAGTGTGAACCCAGTTTATCCTCACTTTTGCTGAAATTACTTCCAACCATATTGCTGCTGGCTCCAGGAAATAATTTGCATACAGGAGGAGGTATAAGAGGAGAGAACTACAACTCCCAGCATGACCAGACTTTTATTATGTGATATCAGAGAACATTACAGGAGGAGGTATAAGAGAACTACAACTCCCAGCATGTCCGGACTGTTATTATGTGATATCAGAGGATATTACAGGAGGAGGTATAAGAGAACTACAACTCCCAGCATGTCCGCGAGTGGCAATTATTTTCGCGATTATTTTCGCATGGCGAAAATTCGCAATGTTAAAAAAACAGCACAAATATAACGAATATGCACATTTCACGAATATAGGACGAATATTCGTCCTCATATTCGCGAAATATCGCAAATTCGAATATGGCATATGCCGCTCATCACTAATTTTTAATTTGCCTTGTCTCTACCCAAGCACCCAGCTCCCTCTGTAATATTATGTAGTCCTCCTCTGGAGTGACTCAGTTTAGTGTCATCTGCAAATCTAAAAATTCTTCTCTGTAATCCCTCTACAAGATCATTTATAAACACATTGAAAAGTGTACCCAGTACTGCCCCCTGTGGTCCTGACTAATACCTGTCATCCAACCAGAGTAAGTTCCCTTGATTCCCACCCTTTTTGACTCCTTTTTGAATATTTGTACCACATTTGCTAAGCGCCAGTCCTGTGAAACAATGCCTGTTATGGAATCTTTAAATATAAGGAATAATGGTCTGTCTAGCACAGCACTTAATTCCTGCAAAACCCTGCATCTCCCAGCATGCCCTTCGTCAATAAGTACATATTGGGAGTTGTAGTTTTGCAACAGCTGGAGGCACATTGGTAACAGAACCTAACTCAAGGTTTTCCAACCAGTATGCCTCCAGCTGTCAGTGGATGCTGGGAGTTGTAGTTTTGCAACAGCTGGAGGTTAGTGCTTTCAGGGTACATTCACACAGGCAGGGGCTTACTGTGAATTTCCTGCTTCAAGTTTGAGCTGTGGCTCAAACTCCTAGCGGGAAACTCACTGTAAACCCCCACCCGTGTGAATGTACCCTGAAAATCACCCCTATGCAAACCCCTGATTCAGGCCTCAAATGCGCATGGTGCACTCTCACTTCGGAGCCCTGTCGTATTTCAATGAAACATTTTAGGGCCACATATGGGGTATTTCAGTACTCAGGAGCAATTATGTTATACATTTTGGGGGCTTTTTCTCCTTTTACCCCATATGAAAAGGAAAAGTTGGGGTCTACACCAGCCTGTTAGTGTAAAAAAATTTTTTACACTAACATGCAAGTGTTGCCCCATACTTTTTATTTTCACAAGAGGTATAAGGTAAAAAAGATCCCCAATATGCAATTTATCCTGAGTACGAAAATACCCCATATGTGGACGTAAAATCCTCTGTGGGTGCACAACAGGGCTCAGGAGTGAGAGCGCACTATGTACATTTGAGGCCTAAATTGGGGATTTACACAGGGGTGGCTGATTTTAAAGCAGTTCTGACATAAATGCAAAAAAAATAAATACCCACGTGTGACCCCATTTTGGAAACTACACAGAACGTAACAAGGGGTATAGTGAGCCTTTACACCCCACAGGTGTTTGACAAATTTTTGTTGAAATGAAAAAAATAAAAAATTTTCACTAAAATGCTGGTGCTACCCTAAATTTTTAATTTTCACAAGGGAAAATAGGAAAAAAGGCCCCCTAAATTTGTATCCATGTTTCTTCTGAGTATGGAAATACCCCACATGTGGATGTAAAGTGCTCTGCGGGTGCACTACAATGCTCAGAAGAGAAGGAGCGCCATTGGGCTTTTGGAGAAAAAATGTGTCCTTAATTGAAGGCGATGTGTGTTTAAAAAGCCCCAATGGTGCCAGAACAATGGACCCCCCCCCCCCCCACACACATGTGACCCCATTTTGGAAACTACACTCCTCACGTAATGTTATAAGGGGTGCAGAGATGGAGGACCATGGAAGCATTCTGAAACAGCTGAAGGGCATGAGAAGAGAATCACTAACAGAGACTTCTGTGTTGCGCAGTGCTCACACCACAGCTCTGTTCTCCGGGTATCCTTCTCTGGTCAACTCTAGCCATCAGAATTATCCGGGGTATGATAGTGCATGGTCCTCCAGCAGAATTATGTGTATGGTGGATGATGAGAAGCAACTGGTGCCGAGCAGCACGGCTTAAAGTATTGCTTCCCTCCCCCAAATCTGTATAGTTGTGAGTGACACCACCTGTCCCCCATACTCATCTACAGACCTGTCCCTCTCGTACACTCCTATCACCATTGTACACCCCTCTATCAAAACTCTATAACATTCTACCACCCCTCTATACCTCTGTTACCCCTCTACTCCTCTACAGTCCTCTGTCACCCCTCTACTCCTGTACTCCTTTACAGCCTTCTGTCCCCCCTCTACACCTATACATGCCTGTACTCCTCTCCATCTGTAACAGTGATGAAACCCGGGCCAAGCTACCTATCTACAGGGTGGTCCTACATACAGGAGAAAAGGTACCTACAGGAGGGTCCTTTAGTGTGGAGGCATTTTAAACAGTTTGTTAAAGAGTGAGGACCATGTAAGCAGTCTGGCACAGCTGAAGGGCCTGATAATACTGAATCTCTCACAGAGGAAAGTGTACGCCTGTCCCTGATGGTGTTATTAGGTGTTTTTATCTTCTACTTTCTTTTTTCTTCTCATGCTTAGTATTGTGTTTGTGTGGTAACCTCCAGCTAACAGGTGTTTTTAAAAGTAACATTAATTTACTTACTTAAAGGTGTGTTTCAGAGTAGAAGTGCTTTTTCTGTTGTCGTAGATCTTCTCCTCCAACACCTCAGGGCTTTCAGATGTTTTATTCCCCTGGTCAGTCAGGAATTCAAAGCTGATAATATTTTTAATTATTCTGTCTTTTGTAAAACTCAGAAATCTATACTGATTATAGCCCCATCCTAAGTAGTCGACATTCATAAGATAATCTTGTGTTTGTGATGAGGGTGTGTCTCCTCTGTAGATGTTCCCATTATATACATCTACAGTCCACAGCTTTTTATCAGGAGTATAGCCCATAAAGTGAGTGAGCCTTTGCCAGTCACTCCTTCCAATCAGAGTGTTTTTCCATGAATAATTTTCATCAGTAGGTGGTGGACCCGAGTAAAGTTGGTCATTGCCCACAACGAACATTATGCCATCTGGATTAAAGACCAATGCCACATTCTCATTCCAATTCCTACATCCTATCTTTTTTGCCCGATCATAGAGCCATGGTACATGTTCATTATCTGGGGCAGGACCTTTATACAAGTCTCCCTCATATGTGATAACATATAAATCTCCATTAGGGTGGAAGGCCATGAGTTTAACTCTGTTCCAGTCAAATCTTCCAACTCTTTGAGCCACCGTAAACCAATCAGATACTTTCGTGGAAGGCATCGGACCTTTGTACACGTCTCCACCACGGATACAGAAGAGCTGCCCATCTGGGCTACAGGCTATTTGGCTGATATTGTTAATCTTTCCCAATAAAATTGCTCTCTCCTTATAACGATCTTGAATATGCCGGGGTGGTAAACCGATTTGGAAAGAGAAATCCTGAGTCACTGCCAGAAGGAGTGTGTCTAGAATCAAATGACAACTCAAATAAGATGACTTATATCAGCTGTAGAATGAAAGCTTATATGGTCAGGACTCTTACTCATTTACCATGTGTTGTATCTCCTGCTTTTTTCTTACAGATTACTAGCTCCTATAGTTAGCCTACAGGATACAAAGATACAGCGATCAGCAACTACCGTATATGGACACAGGTATTAGCTGTTTTTGCTCTATCAACAGCAGCAGGTTCTCTAATGCGGCCCCAATTCAAATATGTGATCCTCCCATGCTACAACCTCTTAAAGCAGTGATATTCATTCGGAGAGGGAAAAGAAATGGAGGGAGCACTCATGGTTAGGGAGAGTTGTAAGTGGAAGCTTTATTCAGTAGACGGTGCGGTGCACAAACTTCAAACAGCGGTACGCCACGGACCCTCGGACACACGGGTTAACAGCTGCTTTTGCACTAATCAGGCATTGCTTTGTCAGACCAGCCTCTTCTGGCACCTAGGTCCAGGTAAGTACACCTCTCTGGCCCACGTCACGGAAGGGGGTGTTACACAACAAAATCCAATGAAAATTAAGAACACAACACTAGTGGGAAAATAGTGAATACATAACACACATTTTTTCACAAAAAGACTTGCTGAAAAACTGCTTCTAAGTAACCCTAGAGAGGCGGTTTGGTATTTTCTCCCTAAAGTCCATAAAACGTTGGAGTCCCCACCCGGGAGACCCATTGTCTCCGGGGTGGGGACTCCAACGGAACCTCTCTTCCAGTATATTGACTGGTTACTCCACCCCCTCCTACAAGAGATCCCGGCCCTTGTAAAGGATACAAATGATTTTTGTACCTGCAAATTGCATTTTAGTGTCAATTGACATTGAGAGCCTCTACACCAGTATTCTGCAGGAGAAAGGTGTGGAGGCTATCAGAGAGTTCCTGGAGAGCTCTGACAAAAGCCCTAATTTTATCAATCTTGTCTGCGATTCCTTGAAATTAATATTGTCTTCAAATGCCTTTACATTTAACAACGAATGGTACACTCAAGTAGGAGGCATGGCCATGGGGACACCAGTAGCCTGCACCCTGGCGAACCTGTACGTGGCTATGTTGGAGAAAAAGTTTATTTTCAGAGAGAAACAAATTTATCAGTTCTATAGCTTGTTATCATGACATTTTCATCGCTTGGACAGGCACGGAGTCCGTGTCTGCCCATAACGGTGAAAATGATCTAAATCTAAAATTTACCTGGAAAATCGGAGGGTCTGAACTCAAATTTTTTGATATTAAGGTAATTCTGTCACAAGGAGAATTCTATACTCAGGGTTATCGAAAACCCACAACTTGCAACTCCTTACTGCACTACGAAAGATATCATCCATTTCATGTAAAAAAAAGCAGTCCCTTAGGGACAATTCCTCAGATTGAGGCATATAAATAGCCGGGAGGAGGATTTCGTGGTGGAGGCTAGGGAGTTGCAGGCTAGGTTAAAACAGAGGCGGTACCCAGAAAAAATATTGAATGAAGCCTTTCATAAAGCTTATAACTCCGACAGAAATGAACTATTTAAAAATAAAAAGTTCCGTAAAAAACACAAAAGCCAGTCTAATTTAGAAAAAAACAGGGCACATTTTTATTTTTGTTTATAGCCCAATAGCCGAGAAAATCCGAAAGACCATAAATAACAACTTTAATAAATAACTTAAAAAAAATCTCAAAAATGCTCTGGTAAAAAGGGATTTAAAAACCTAACCAGATAAGACATGGTCATCGAAGCATACGTTAAAAGGGACTTATAAATGTGGTAGGTGCAATTGGTGCACTTATTGCGGTGCGGACAAATACGTCTCCTTGGGAGGCAAAGAAATACCACAAAAAGACTTTATATGTTGTCTTACGAATAATGTAGTCTATGCCATTCGCTGCACTTGTCAAAGATTTTATATTGGGTGCACGACTCGCACCCTAAATGTCAGATTTCGGGAACACGTTAATACCCTTAGGTCGGGTAAAGGTTCCCCTAGACTTATACAATATGTGAAGGAATCACATAACAGTGACCCTTCAACACTGCAATTTCTAGGAATAGAAAGGGTTAATGCAGTGAGTGGCATAGACACACGCAACAGTCTTTTGAAGAAAGAAGGGACCTGGATTCTCAGGACAAATGCTGTAGGTAATCCTGGACTAAATGACAGATTAGAAATGAATGTCTTCATTTAGTTTCTGCCTTAGGGTGCATTGACACGGAGTAATTCAAGAGGAATTCACTCGAGTAATTCCTCTTGAATTCTCTGCTCCAAATGAATTCACATCCCTTCTGCCCATGGACTTTAATGTTTTTTCCGCTGTCCTGTTCATACTGCGGAAAATCTGCTAGCGGAATTCCGATGCTGAATTCCGTTCTGCTTGAAGAATGAGCATGTTCATTCTTCAAGCGGAATCCGCTAGCAGAAATCAATTGAAGTCAATGGTAAAAAAAAATTCCGCCCGACATCGTATTCGCACGGAATTTGCAGAAAAACCCTTCACTTCTTTCTCCCCCATTTCACGTGCAATTCCGCACAAATTGCGCGCAAATTTGGTGCAAAAATAAAATTCTTTTTTCTGCCCATACATTTTTCGGTGTGAATTACTCTTGATTTACTCCGTGTGAACGCACCCTTAGGGTGCGTTCACACGGAGTAAATCAAGAGTTATTCACGCTGAAAAATTTACAGGCGGAAAATTTGTTTTTATTTTCACGTGAAATTGCATGCGGAAATGGGGAGAAAGAAGTGGAGGGTTTTTCAACCATTTCCGCGTGAATTCCGTGCAAATTCCACACAAATTCTGTGCAAATTCCGCGTGAAAACGATGTCGGGCGGAATTTTTTTTACCATTGACTTCAATTAATTTCTGCTAGCAGAACATGCTCATTCTTCAAGCGGAACGGAATTCAGCATCGGAATTCCGCTAGCAGAATTTCCACAGTATGAACAGGACAGCGGAAAAAACATTAAAGTCAATGGGCAGAGGAGATGTGAATTAATTTGGAGCGGAGAATTCAAGAGGAATTACTCGAGTAAATTCTTCTTGAATTACTAAGTGTGAACGCACCCTTAGATAGCCGTGAAAAAAATGTGTGTTATGCATTCACTATTTTCCCACTAGTGTTGTGTTCTTAATGTTCATTGGATTTTGTTGTGTAACACCCCTTCCGTGACATGGGCCAGAGAGGTGTACTTACCTGGACCCAGGTGCCGGAAGAGGCTGGTCTGACGAAGCACTGCCTGATCAGTGCGAAAGCAGCTGTTAACCCGTGTGTCCAAGGGTCGGTGGCGTGCCGCTGTATGAAGTTTGTGCACAGCACCGTCTACTGAATAAAGCTTCCACTTACAACTCTCCCTAACTGTGGGTGCTCCCTCCATTTCTTCTCCCTCTCCGAATGAATCCTATAGTCAGCACTCTGGCTTATCCTCTAGTCCTCTACGTTATTTCCTTTTGATTGTATACCTCTGTGATCAGAACGTATAATCATTCTTCCGTTTATATCTTCTGTTACTTAAAATGAAGGTATTGGTAGAAGATACGGCACTCTCTGTGGGGGCGTGGGGGCACATTTAGGATCCCAACCCATGCAATACTCAAAGAAATGATAACATAGCACTCCACTTGCGGTGAAAAATAGGGGTAAATTTTATTCTTGCAATCCAAAAATTATATATGTGACATTTTGGTCAAAAATGACCTTCCTCAGACCAGATTGTTGCGGAGGAGAGGGGAAGTTAAGAAAGAAGGTTATCGGATAACGGTGTGGCAGGTAAGTAGGTAGGGTGACAGTAGTCACATGTGGCTACTGTCGCCCTACCTACTTACCCGCCACACGGTTATCTGATACCGTTCTTCCTTAACTTCCCCTCTCTTCCGCAGCAATCCGGTCTGAGGAAGGTCATTTTTGACCGAAACGTCACATATATAATTTTTTGATTGCAATAATAAAATGTACCCCTATTTTTCCCAGCAAGTGGAGGGCTATGTTATCATTTCTTTGACTTTAAATGAAGGTTATAGAAAAAAAAAAAAAAGAAAGTGCCATAAAAATTACTATTTATTGATATACATTAAAATCCACCCACCAAAAAAGAGAGGTGTATCCCTTGTCCAAGTGAAAAAGAGTCTGGATAAAATTATTAAACTGTCTCATGTGTAGGACTAATATCAGACAGATAATAGCAATATGCTGTCAGAGTACTATTATGATCACTCATCCTTTTACACTTTTACACAGTAGGCCATGTGGGCCAACAAAAGAAAGGAATTATAGTCCACAATAATTAAATCCATATACCATATAGTGACGCACTACATTCAGCACGAATATATCATTGAGAGACTTTTCCAAATGGGAGTCCTATACATGTGACAGTTCAATGATTTTATCCAGATTCTTTTTCACTTGGATAAGGGATACATCTTTCTTTGTTTTAGGTGGATTTTAACTCCTTAAGGACGTAGGGAGTACCTGTACGCCCTACCCCCGGTCCCGGTGTTTAAAACGGGGTAACAAAGCATCTCACGGTGTTGGTCCCGATGGCTAATAAAGGTCATTTAACTCCTTCCCTAATAAAAGTTTGAATCACCCCCCTTTTCCCATAAAAATATATTGTTAATTAAACCGCACGGTCAATGGCGTACGCGCAAAAAAATTCCAAAGTCCAACATAGCGTATTTTGTCACTTTTTATATCATGAAAAAATTTATAACAAGCGATCAAAAAGTCCGATCAGTACAATCATGATACCAATAAAAACTTCAGAACATGGCGCAAAAAATGAGCCTCATACCGGCCCATACGCGGAAAAATAAAAAAAAGCTATAGGGGTTAGAAGATGAGAATTTTTTACCTATACATTTTCCTGTATGTAGTTATGATTTTTTTTCAGAAGTACGACAAAATCACCTATATAAGTAGGTTATCATTTTAACCGTATGGACCTACAGAATAAAGATAAGGTGTCATTTTTACTGAAAAATGCACTGCGTAGAAACGCAAGCCCCAAAAATTACAAAATGAAATTATTTCTTCAATTTTGTCCCACAATGAATTTTTTTTCTGTTTCGCCGTGGATTTTTGGTAAAATGATTAATGTCATTGCAAATTAGAATTGGTGGCACAAAAAAATAAGCCATTATATAGACTTTTAAGTGCAAAATTTAAAGCGTTATGATTTTTAGAAGGTGATGAGGAAAAAGGAAAATACATAAATGGAAAAACCCTGCGTCCTTAAGGGGTTAATGTATACCAATAAATGGTAATGTTTATGGCCCTTCCCTTTTTTGTATAATTTGGACTTGTACCAGGAATGTTCAATAAGCAGGGCTGGCATATAGCCTAAACTAATTTATATGTAGTGTTGAGCGGCATAGGCCATATTCGAATTCGCGAATATTCGCGAATATATGGACGAATATTCGTCATATATTCGTGAATATTCGCATATTCGTTATATTCTCGTTTTATTTTCACGTATGCGAAAATACGCGTATGCGAAAATTAACATATATGAAAATTCGCATATGCGGAAATTAGCATATGCTAATTTTCGCATATGCGAATTTTTCGCACGCCAGTCTCACACAGTAGTATTACAGCCTTCTTTACACCACACAAGTTGGAAGCAGAGAGGGATGATCGCTGTGATGTGTACTGTGAAGAAAAAAAAAAAAAAAAAACGAATATTCGTAATTACGAATATATAGCGCTATATTCGCGAAATTCGCGAAATTCGCGAATATGCGATATTCGCGAATAATATTCGAATTGCGAATATTCGCGAGCAACACTATTTATATGGTCTGGTCACTTAAAATGAAGGGTCAGAACTGTTTGACTGAGTCTAGGAGACTTTCACAAAATTTTTTAATAAATTGGTACAGAAGCATGGGGTATTGTCAAAGACAGGGGTCCCTGCTCCTTACATGTAAGCAGTGCCCCGGGCCATTAGACTTATTGCTGCCTGGAAGTAATGCTGTAGGCATTGCTGTTTACACTCTAGACTGTAGAAAAGTAAAAAAGAAGAAAAAGACCATAGGGCGGCACCTCGTGCGTTACCCTGGATAAAGGGGGGGGGGGGATTTTCCCTTGCGGGAGGGGGTTCTTGCAGGTTCTATAAATTAGTTGCTCAACTTGAGCATATAGGAAATATGTGTATCACCCGGTGGGGGGTTGGTATAGATGGTATGGATCTGTGCAGCCCAAAGGTTTCAGGTGCATCCGGATGGTGTCCTGTAGATACTGGATTACCTTGGCAGCAGGCGCTCAGGATCCCAGAGGAAGTAGTTACACTCAGGTTATAAAGTGGCAAAGTGCAGCAAATTTATTTGATATACAGCAATAAAACAAAGATGCATTTCGGGGTTAAACCACCCCTTCATCAGATTGACTGTAGTACAACTGTTGTACTACAGTCAATCTGATGAAGGGGTAGTTTAACCCCAAAACGCGTCATTGTTTTATTGCTGTACATCAAATAAAGTTGCTGCACTTTGCCACTTTATGACCTGAGTGTAACTACTTCCTCTGGGATCCTGAGCGCCTGCTGCCAAGGTAATTTTTTCCTATAGGAAGTGGCGGTGTTATGTATCCTTATGCTCATTCGGCAAGGGAATGTAGGGGTGAATCCAAATAAAAACAATGGTAGCTTCACAGCAAATACAAAATTCATTTCAGGGTGTTTACTTATTTTTACATTCCAGCATGGTCCCCTCCTCCTTTCCCTTCTTCTATCCTAAATATATGTAAGGTTTCTATAATATCACTTATTTTCCTTCTTTCATCCTGTAAAACACATAAATGTTTCACCTTAACACATTGTAAGGGTGGGAATCTAGAGGGCACTAAAGAGTGAACCAAAACTAAGGTGAAAAGGACTTTGACCATACTCCTAGTTGGGGCAACTCCAGTGGGAAAGAGGTTACAGCAGTGAAGGCTTCTTAAAGGGGTACTCTGGTGGAAAACTTTTTTTTTAAATGAACTGGTGCAAGTAAGTTAAACAGATTTGTAAATGACTTCTATTTAAAAATATTAATCCTTTTGGTACTTTTTAGTAGTGTTGTGCGGCATAGGCCATATTCGAATTCGCGAATATTCGCGAATATACGGACGAATATTCGTCATATATTCGCGAATATTCGCATATTCGTTATATGCTCGTTTTATTTTCGCATATGCGAAAATACGCATGCGCGAAAATTCGTATATGCAAATGTTCGCATATGCGAATTTTCGCGCGCTGGTCTCACACAGTAGTATTACAGCCTTCTTTACACCACACAAGCTGGAAGCAGAGAGGGGTGATCACTGTGATGTGTACTGTGAAAAAAAAAAAAAAAAAGAATATTCGTAATTACGAATATATAGCGCTATATTCGCGAAATTCGCGAATATGCGATATTCGCGAATAATATTCGAATTGCGAATATTCGTGAGCAACACTACTTTTTAGCAGCTGTATGCTACAGAGGAAATTGTTTACTTTTTTTATTTCTTTTTTGTGTTGTCCACAGTGCTCTCTGCTGACACCTCTGTCGGTGTCAGGAACTGTCCAGAGCAGCATAGGTTTGCAATGGGGATTTTCTCCTGCTCTAGGCAGTTCCTGATACGGGCATCAGGTGTCAGCAGAGAGCACTGTAGACAAGACAAAAAATAATTTAAAAATATATAAATTTTCCTCTGTAGCAAACAGCTGCAAAAAAAGTACTGAAAGGATTAAGATTTTTAATAGAAGTAATTTACAAATATGTTTAATTTTCTGACACCAGTTCATTTAAAAAAAAAAAATCCACTGGAGTACCCCTTTAAGTCCTGCTGGGAGCAAGTGAACTCTCTACCAGACAGATGGCCTGTCCCAAGAGTACTGGCATCCAGACGGGACTATAAAAAGCTTAGTGTGAGCCAGGACCTATAAAGTATAATTCTCCTTTGAACGAGAACTAGTGTTCAAGAAGTGAGGTTGTGCCCATTATATATACTAGGCTTGTTACTTCCATTTCTGCTATTATCTAAAACAGTGACTCCTTACTGGAGCACCGTGACGCTTTGTTGGAAAAATGTCACTGGGTAAAAAAAAAATTTAATGCCCGCCTCTGAGGGATTCACTCATGGCGCCAGAGGGAAGGGACATCTGTGTTGCACAGTGTGCACACCATGGCTCTGTTCTCTTGATATCCTTCCCTCTCCCTCCATATCTATATGAATGTGACAACTCCACCCCCCCCCCCCCACATACTCCTCTACAGCCCATTCACCCTCATACACCCCTTGTTTAACTGTACAAGCTCTTTAACTCCTAGAGGACGCAGGATGTACCTGTATGCCCTGGCTGCCCGGACACACATGCACGCCCTGAAAGGAATCTGGACTATGAATCGAACAAAGGAGCTGCATTCACTTTATAGACCATGGGCCCCGGCTGCAGATGATCCCCCACTAATGGTTGATATGAGAGATCACACTGATGCCTGCCATTAACCCTTGAGATGCCGTGATCAATACTGAACACGGCATCTGAGAGGGGCTTACAGAGACTCATCAGATCACCCACTACATGATCACAGGTGCCTGATGAGTCAAGAAAAGAAAAGTTTTGATAAATGTGGATAAGCTTCTCCCCAATAATTAATGAAATCCCCCTCTTTTCAAAAAGTCATATATAGTGATAAATACTCCAGATCAGGGAGCAAAACATGAGCCCTCATACAGCTGCTTGTATGAAAAAATTAGAAAGTTATAGGGGTCAGAAGAGAACAATTTTAACCATACTGATTTTGTTTAAAATGACTTTTTTCAGCTATACAATAATAGAAAAGTATATACACATGAATATAGTTTTCATTGCATTGCCCACAGAATAAAGAGAACAGACAACAGGCCACTTATTGAAATACCTATTAACATATTGGGCCTTATAAAAGGGGCACGACCATTGGAGAAAAGGAGCAGGTCTTCAGAAAAATTATATTTCCATAAAAAACTACAAATTTACTAAATTTCCCACTTAAAATGTGGTAAATTTGAGCTCTGTAAAACCCGACAGCCTAAAGCATGTGTAAAACTAAAAAATGTAGGGAAAATTAGCAAATAAAAGATACAATAGTTAATACCATGGAAAAATACCTGTCAGAAACAAAACCCACAAAGAAAACTACACTCCACTCTTAGTAAATAACGGCCATTGTTCATACTGATAACCACTTTCCCTTAGACTTACACAGAGCACATTAATGTTGAAAATGAAGACCCTAAAAACATAAACATATATTCATTTGTTTCAACTTCGCAATGAAGCAATGAAGCTGAGTGGATGATAAAGCAGAGACCAAGATGGTGAGAAGAAAGTGAAGAAGATAAAGAAGATGAAGAGATAAAACAGAGATAAGTAGAGTAAGTAAAATAAGTGTGAGTGAAGAAGAAAAAGGTGATGGAGGAAGATGTGAACGATGGTGGGAAACGAGAAAAGAAGAAAATAAAAAAGTAAAGAGGAAGATAATGATAAGGAAGAGAAAATGAGAAAACAAGGATGAAAAAAAAGTGCATTAGATTCAGAACAATAATGATGAAGATGAAGAAAAAGATAGAAAAAGTATAGGGAAAAAATAAAATAGTAGAAGAGGACAGATCTGTGAGGTCGGTGGAGATCACTTACCTTCGCCTGCCATGGTTGGATCTTATGCTGGATCTGGCTGCACTTTGTGAGAGGATTGCAGGTCACTGGGGAGGATTCTGCTCCGGACTCTTATATGTTTCAGGTGTAGACATAGTGGGAATCTTCATGGATCATGGCCACGGTCTCTGTTACCTCCTCCTCCATCATATGCCATCTTGATATGGCGACATTTATCACCATTGTTGACTTTCTAACATCTGTTCTATGTTCAGTCTTCTCCAGATCACAGGGAAGCATCATTTATTTGCACTTGTCATGGGGCTGTCATTGCTATACAGAGAACTGAGAACTGCTGTCCAAAATATTTGATTTTCACACAACTTTTCATAGAAAGAGAGAAGCCTGGAGTCCATTAGTTTAGGCAGGTGATAGGAAAGGTGAAATGTATGTTGGATATGAAAACTTATTCATAGATGGTCAGAAGAATCGGTGTTCTCTCACATTAATATCTATAGAATATAGAATATCAGCTTCTTAGGTCACAAAACAATAAATCAGCTGCTCCTTTAAGTCCACTGTGGATTTAGATGATGGGTCAATGCATGTAGGCTGAAAGGGTTATGGAGATTAAACAACTATATCCACCGCCTTTCCATTGGCCATACATGCCTATTTTGCACTATTTGCATGACTCTTCCACCACCCTCATACTTGCTTGGGTCTTAGGTATTTGGGATATTGTTTCAGGTATTGGTAATTTTTTCTTGTCATTGATCTTGTTAATGATGGCGGTGTCCAGTGTAACACCAGCGGTAGAGATTAGCAAACCAAGATTTGACCAAAATGTATGTATCAAACTCACCAAAGGCCAACAGGAAACATCAAGGGGAAGGGCACTTTTATACAGCCACGAGGGCTCACATGCTGTTCCATGCAGTCAGTTTGAGGAGAGAGAGAGAGAGAGAGAGAGAGAGAGAGACATACTCCGCAAACACCAGTTACATCTTCCTGTTTGGGACATAGCATCGCCTTAACAAGGCCATGCATTTGACAGGGATTAGCACTGGTAATATCGTGATTATTATCGGTTTCATTAAACACCAGTTACATCTTCCTGTTTGGGACATAGCATCGCTTTAACAAGGCCGTGCATTTGACAGGGATTAGCACTGGTAATATCGTGATTATTATCGGTTTCATTAAACACCAGTTACATCTTCCTGTTTGGGACATAGCATCGTCTTAACAAGGCCGTGCATTTGACAGGGATTAGCAATGGTAATATCGTGATTATTATCGGTTTCATTAAACACCGGTTACATCTTCCTGTTTGGGACATAGCAACGTCTAAACAAAGGCATGCATTTGACACGGATAAGCCCTGTGAGCAAATTTTTTCATGAAATGATTGGTTTTATCAAACAAAATGTTGTACCAAAAAATATGTTTGGTTAAGGAATTGTTGGTCCTACACGCTCTGTTTCCTAATTTCTGTCTTTGCTTCCCTCCCCCTACTGCTACGCAGATGGATAGCACGAGACACAAGGAGGAGTTGTGTCACGGTCAGACTTTGGAGCATGTTGCTATGGTATTGGAGGGGGATGGCACTAGTGGGACTGGTAGTGGTAGGCTTGGTGGGGATACTGTAGGGGGAACAAGGCCATAATCACACATCAGAGGTTCTTACTGAGAGGCGAGATAGAAATGATGAAGATGAGTTGAAAGATAAGGATGTCAATAGGCCTTTTTGTGGTGCCACGGGGGTGGAAGGTATACTTATGACTTTGTGACGCCAGGGCACCGTTGTCCTATACACAGTCCGAGATTTCAGCCAGCTTCTCCTACGCAAGACTCATGGGTAAAGAAACAAATTGATGTCGGAAAACTGTCTGTTGCCTTGCTGGGACTTATGGTGCTTTTCACCCACTTGAATAAAACTGACTTGAGATTATAGACTGTAGATTTCTGACAACATCCAATCACTATCACCACCAGGGCTTGACTCACCGCTGTACGGGGGAACACTTGCAGAATAGTGGGGCGGACTTGAGAAAATATTTTCTTAGGCTTCCCTCAGGATTTCTCCACATACGACTTCACCTCCTTTCCACACTGGAGCTCACAGGGAGCTTGGCTCAGGAGATTAGTTTGCTCTGTCTGCACATAGCAGAAATGGAAACTAAACTGGGGCATCTCCTCACCCCCTACACTATATACTGGAGAATTTAGGGCTTCCCATTGGGCAGACAGGGTCCCCTGATCAACCCTACTTCTCTTGCTCTTAAAGGTACAACACAGTTCATAACATAATATACAGTGCATATAGAAAATATAATAAAGTGCATTAAGCAGATAAACGTAACAGACACTTTCACAGTGGGCCCTCCACAAATACAGCAGGCATGCCCAAGGAGATCCACAGCCCACAGGACAGCCATTGGTGCTGGGACACCACATTTTGGTCTGAGCAGCTCAGGAACAAATTATGGTGACACTGGTGCTGGATCTAGGCTTGAGAATAAAAAATGTTCTATAAAAAAGGGGCACAGTCAGGTGGTGAGGTACCTAGCTATTTACAGTATCCTGCCATGTGGAAATTCTTTACTAAGTTACCAGATGCAAGAAAGCAGGCTTAATGGCATATCTGCAAAGAGAAAGTAAGGCTCAGGTAGGGTCTGAATTTAGGAATAAGACCTCTACATAGCCTGGCTAAAAGTATAACTAGTCCACCAATGCCTGCTGTCTGGTGGCTACAGATAACTGTACCTCACCACTGCCTGCTGTACGCTGGCTACATTTACCATTAGCCCCGCTGTGCACAATCACGTGGCGCAGAGGGTAGGCCACTCCACGCAGTTGTCTGTGTGCAGCACAGGCATGAAGTGCAAATTGTGACAAACCTCAACTCTTTAAACTCCTGCCTTCCGCTATCTACTACTAGTCCTGCATGGCATAGTGGTTCACTGGCGGAGATTTTAGCAGCCTGTATACAGCAGGGGGTTAAGACACCAGGCCTGATTGAAAAGGAGCATCAGCAAAGCAAAGCTCTGCACCTTTCAGAAAATTGATGGCTTGTGCCGAGCCGAGGTGGAGAGTCCCAAGCCGTCGTTTCTTTGCGAAGAAGGCGGTACCAACCCTGCATAAGTTTGTACAAGAGAAGGTGGGCCAGTCCTTGAGCCTGTCGGTGTGTTCAAAAGTGCACGGCAGTGCCGACGTGTGGAGCTGTAACTACGGGCAGGGACAATACTTGTCTTTTACGGCCCACTGGGTAAATGTGGTTCCTGCACAGCCACAAAAGCAACTTGGACAGGTCACACCGCTTCCTCCTCCACGCTCTCGCTCTCAGGCAGTTGGTCCTGTTACAGTGTGCGACGACGCCTCCTCCTCCTCCACCGTGTCCTCGGCCTCCACTGCACGTACAAATCTCGGTGGCCATTCATCGTACCATGTGTGTAGGGCACGGCGGTGTCAAGCTGTTCTTCTTATGGTTTGCCTTGGCGAACGGAGTCACACAGGGGAAGAACTGCTAAAGTTCATTCAGAAAGAAATCCGAGTATGGCCTACTCCACGAGATCTGGAAATAGGAAACATGGGGACTGACAATGGGAAGAACATCGTGTCCGCGCTGCGACAAGGAAGTGTGAAACATGCGCCCTGCATGAAACACGTGTTGAATCTGGTTTGTCAAGCACTTCCTCAAGTCTTCACCCCATTTGCAAAACATCAAGAAAATGGCAAGGAAACTGTGCATGCACTTCAGCCACTCGTTAACCGCCAAGCACACCTTCCTTGAGCTGCAGCGTCAGAACGGTATCCCACAACATAGTCTTATTTGTGACGTTGCCACACATTGGAATTCCAACCTCCATATGTTGGACAGACTATAGGAACAAAGAAAAGCCATCACCGATTTATTGATGATCCAAGCAGATAGGAGTACTCCCCTGTGTAACTTCAATGTGAACCAGTGGCAGCTCATACGTGACACCTGCCGTTTGCTGAGGCCCTTTGAGGAAGCCACTTTATTTGTAAGTCACCTGGCTGGTCACAGCAATGGAGACGTTGCTCCTATATCTCAAGGCTACATGAGCCTTGTGGTGGCTGAACTGGAGGAGGAGGATGAGGGGCAGAGCGGAGCACAGTTTAGGTTGGATGAGATGGCCGGTGTTTCTAGTCATCGGACAGGAGAGGAGGAGCAGGAGCAGCCAGAGGAGCTGGAGGGTTATGAAGAAGGCGAGACAGATGACCCAGACACACCGTGGCAGTATGCAGTGGAGATGGAGGCAGGTAGTCCCTCCGAGTCACTGGCGCAAATGGCACGATGCATGGTCAGTTGCTTGCGTAGTGACCCCCGAATTGTCAAAATTCGTCAGCGGGAGGACTTCTGGATCTCCACCTTATTGGACCCTCGCTACCGTCCCAGAATGGGGGTCTTTTTTACACCCACTGAGAGGGAGGACAAACTGACCTACTACAGAGAGATCCTACGTAGTCAGTTGGCCGATGCCTATTGGCCACATGGTCCATCCACTCGCAGGTCTGACTCGGGGGGCCCTCTGTGCTCACCTTCCACTGCCATAGCTGCTTGGGAGGGGAGGGGTGGCAAGAGCAGTACCAGCTCAATCAGCAGCAGCCTGAGTCTACAGTCGCTGATGAGTAGCTTTCTTCACCCGCATAGTGAAGCAACTCATCAGCAGCAGTAGACATGGAGCAGGACCTGAACCAGTAGGTGGTGGCATACCTTGACATGGCCATGCCAACAAACATTGAAGATCTGCTGGACTTCTGCGCAGCCAAACTCGATTTATGGCTGCAACTAGCAGAGTTTGCCCTGGAAAAGCTGTCCTGCCCTGCCAGTAGTGTGCCATCAGAGCGGGTGTTTAGTCCGGCCGGGGCCATAGTCACCCCAAGGCGAACTCGTCTGTCCACTAAAAATGTGGAGAGACTGATGTTTGTCAAGATGAATCAGGATGAATTAGCCAGGATTTCCAGCCACCAATGCCAGATGCCTCAGAGTAGATTGACCATGCTGCTTGTTCCTGGGCTGTCAAACGAAAAGGACCTGTACCACAGCTAACGCAGTGAATTAGGCCCGGGCCTTGCAGCAACGGCCGGATCATTACAAATATAGAGTGTATCAATTCCCAGACACTCTGCAGCATCAACGGACCTAATAATACCCCTAAATCCGGACGGATCTGCAAATATCTACCCTAAATTCAGAGACTGTATAAATAGTTCAAGGTCCGCAACAACTGTCAGTCACTAAGCAACCTAAGAACTGTTTGTACAAGACTGTTACTGTGCCTTGGATGTATTGCAAGCACTTAAGTAAAGTTGTTCAAGTTCATTCTCCTTGTGGACCTTCAGTCATTTCATGCACCTATCGTTACTGGGAAGGGCGGCGATAGGCCGGAGCATAGCCTCAGCATAACAGCCCTCAGCCTGGCATCACGAACTATAGGGTTAACATTAACCCCTCATATACCGATACCATACCACCACTACCATACACCCCCCAAGGGCTACCACATATGGTTTACTGATGCCGCTTCTGGGTCTGGGAATTTCAAATTTTCTCATAGGTAGCACCCGCTATCCAAAATCTTTTTCAAAAATATCTAAAATTGTTGTGTTTTTTGGGGGGGGATTGTGAAGCCCTTGTGTGTACTCGTGCATCAGCCAACTCCAAGCTGTGTCATTCAGGCAATATATGGTTTACTGATGCCGCTGCTGGGCCTGGGTCTGGGAATTTCAAATTTTATCATAGGTAGCACCCGCTATCCAAAATCTTCGATTTAAATTTCTAAATTCATCTTTTAATCTTAGGGATTGTGAAGGCCTAGTGCCTACTCATGCTGCTGGCAACTCCGGGCTGTGCCATTCAGCCACTATATGGTCTCCTCATGCTGCCAACACCTCCATGCTGTGCCATTCAGCCACTATATGGTCTCCTCATGCTGCCAACACCTCCATGCTGTGCCATTCAGCCACTATATGGTCCCCTCATGCTGCCAACACCTCCACACTGTGTCATTCAGCCACTATATGGTGTCCTCATGCTGCCAGCACCTCCACGCTGTGTCATTCAGCCACTATATGGTCTCCTCATGCTGCCAACACCTCCATGCTGTGCCATCCAGCCACTATATGGTCTTCTCATGCTGCCAACACCTCCACACTGTGTCATTCAGCCACTATATGGTGTCCTCATGCTGCCAGCACCTCCACGCTGTGTCATTCAGCCACTATATGGTGTCCTCATGCTGCCAACACCTCCACACTGTGTCATTCAGCCACTATATGGTGTCCTCATGCTGCCAATACCTCCACGCTGTGCCATTCAGCCACTATATGGTCTCCTCATGCTGCCATCACCTCCACGCTGTGTCATTCAGTCACTATATGGTCTCCTGACACTGATGCCACCACCAGGCTCTGTCATTGTGCTGCTGTGCGGCAGTGATTCTAGAAGCGATGCCGGTAATCTGCATGCTATTCTGAATAACAGTATTATTTCACTACCCCAGCACACTCCATATGCGTTTTAGAACACAGCAAAGTGTTCTATACCCCTATAGAGGCTGTATGTAGGCTAGAAATAGCCTTTTTTATATAGATTTGCCGCAATAACATTTTGAATATATATATATATATATAATTTATTTTATTTATTTAAGGGAAGCATGCCGGAGGGCACTGCAGGCACATTGCCGGCACCTCGGGAGGGGTTAGGGACACCGGGGGAAAAGGGACAGGTAAGGGACACTGGGGTCTCCTAGCAGAGCAGTGTGTGTCCCAATCCCCGTGATCAGGACACACACATCGCGCTGCTTAGGATTTTAATGTGCGAACCGCTGCCATCAGCAAGTCAGATCACTGTGAGGGGGGACCAAACCCCCCTAGGTCCCGAGGCAAGATGGCTGGCTATTAGTGATAGCCACCATCTTACTGGGCGTGGCGGTATGCCCCGAGTAGCGGCCAGTATCTGCAGGTCGTACATGTACGTCATAGGTCGGGAAAACCTTCCCTGTCATGACGTATATGTATGTCATGGGTCGGGAAGGGGTTAAAAGGTTACTCCAGTGGAAAACTTTTTTTTAAATGAACTGATGCCAGAAAGTTAAACAGATTTGTAAATTACTTCTATAAAAAAATATTTACCCTTCCACTACTTTTTAGCAGCTGTATGCTACAGAGGAAATTCTTTTTTTTTTTTCTGTCTGTCCACAGTGCTCTCTGCTGACACCTCTGTACGTGTCAGGAACTGTCCAGAGCAGCATAGGTTTGCTATGGGGATTTTCTCCTGCTCTGGACAGTTCCTGCTATGGGCATCAGGTGTCAGCAGAGAGCACTGTGGACAAGACTTGCCCCTTTACTGAAACAAAACAGGTGATATAGTCTTTGCAGTACAACCAAATATCCCAGGGAGGTGACCAGTGAAACAAGGGGACCTGCTGGGACTTGCAGTAGTTAGACTGACTTTAGTGCAGGCCACGGTGACTACAGATGGACTTGACTTGACAGAGATGGTGACTGACAATAAGATGACTTGACTTACTGATGACCGACTTGTGGCTGCAGGACTTTAGGCTTGAGGCCTCCAATGCTCTGGACACAGACACTGAGACAACTGTACTGGACCTCAGCAGAAGTAGCAGTGTGCTAAGAGAGAGATTGCAGCCCCTCCCCTGGTTATATAGGGGGCTGTGCAAAGAGCCCATAGGTCACTTGGGGGGGTCACCTGGTCACTAGAGCCCTTTGAGTAACAATCATGTGGTACAAACATTAAAGCAACAGTACATTAAATGGAGCAAACCTATATACATAATGGGGGTGTGCTGCAGGGGAGCCCTGGGGACATGGAGACTAACAGAAATAATATCTAAACAATCACACAATAAGTCACAGTCCACTAGCCGAGTTAATACCAGGAGTTATCATAAGTGCCACGTCGCAAAAACAGGAGAAAGGTCAGAATGCCATGCTAATAAGTGAGAAATGCTAGACGATCAGGAATACAAGAAACAACACTAGCTACTATAGAAACCTCTTTTGCAGGCAAGGCCTGGATGTAAACTGTAGGTTAATATAGGGAGTACACAAGTAAAATCAAACAAGGTCAGCTGACCATCTAGAGAACTAAGTATAAACACAGTAACTAGAATAAACAAAAGCTCTAAGTGCAGATTAACCCTTCGGGTTCTTACACCTGTATAGCAGTGGGCTACCATATATATATTACCCATATACACAGTAGGCTTCTATATAGTAGTAGACCCCATACTGCTCTTGAGAGCAATAGTCCTCCATACTGCCCCCCAGTGGATACCACTGTGCTCTCTGTCTATGTCAAGTATCATTGTGATTTCTCCATTTTGTATCACTTATCATTCATTACAGTTGTTGGTTTATTCTGCATTCTAGATCAGATCAGCCCCAGGATGATATTCTTACTATTCTCCTTCGTGTTTGTATTTCTCACAAATCTTCAGAACAATCTCACAGTTTAGGAGCAGATGACACAAATCAGCAAACCTAATTACACATATGACTCCCATTACTTTTCTCTTAGTTTAAATTATCAAGAGACTTGTCCTCCTAACATTACCCTATGCTACGTGTCATATTAGAACATATGGAGGTAACACAGGTGCTGAACCCCAGATTGGGACCCCTAGTGTGACATATTGCTTTCCTTATGGAGGAGAATGGATTCACATGTTGGTATAAGACACCCCCCTGCTGAGCTAAACACCTGTTCAGAGAAGACTCTGGTAGACAGATTGCACAACTTCAGGACATGTTGCCAGCCTGAATAGTCATATAGTGGGATTCTGGCTTTATAGGTCTCTAGGTGACAGGGAACAAGGGCCTTATGTAGGACCAGTTGATCCCTTTCAGCCACGGGGGTCCCGCCGCTGGGGACCCCCACAATATAGCATGCGGCACCCACCTGTCTGGGTCCCAACCATCAGTTCTGACCAATGGCAGGGGATAGGAGGAGATCGCAGCACTGCAACCTCACTCCTACCCTGCAGGATGCTGTCACTGACAGGTCCGAGCATCCCTATTTTCTGGGTGATCGGGTCACCAGAGACCTGATCAGCCCGGAATAGGAGAAAATCGCATGTCTGAATTGACATGCAATTTTCTCCGATCGCCGACATGGGGGGGTCTCAGGACCCCCCTTGGCGATATGCCGCGATGCCTGCTGAATGATTTCAGCAGGCGTCCGGTTTCGCAACCCGCCCGGCGCACGGCGGGATGCAAAATTCCCACGGACGTACTCATACGTGCCTGGTCCTTAAGGGGTTAAAGGGGTACTCTCGTTTAAAACTTTTTTTTTTTAAATGAACTGGTGCCAGAAAGTTAAACAGATTTGTAAATCTCTTCTATTAAAAAATCTTAATCCTTCCAGTACTTTTTAGGGGCTGTATACTAAAGAGAAATAAAAAAAAGAAATGCATTTCCTCTGATGTCATGACCACAATGCTCTCTGCTGACCATTTTAGGAATGGTCCAGAGCAGGAGAAAATCTCCATAGCAAACATATGCTTCTCTGGACAGTTCCTAAAATGGACAGCAGAGGCCAGCAGAGAGCACTGTGGTCAGGACATCAGAGGAAATGCATTTCTTTTTTGGATTTCTCTTTAGTATACTGCCCCTAAAAAGTACTGGAAGGATTAAGATTTTTTAATAGAAGTGATTTACAAATCTGTTTAACTTTCAGGCACCAGTTGATTTAAAAAAAAAGTTTTCCACAGGAGCACCCCTTTAACCCCTTAAAGGGGTACTCTGCTGCTAGGCATCTTATCCCCTATCCAAAGGAAAGGTTCAAGCGACAGTGGTCATGACGTCATGCCATGCCCCCTCGTGGCGTCTCTCCAAACCCCTCTATTCATATCTATGGGAGGGGATGTGAGGGCTGTCTAATCTTCACTTCTCTGAAAACAATGCATATTTTTTGTGGTATTTTAATCAGTTATTTTTTCCAAATAAATACTCTAAATGCCAATATTTTATATTTGAAATTGGTGAGTTATGTTGGCAGTAATTTATAAAATAACACAAAATGGTGAATTTTGTCAAATACATAAAAACTGTGAATAAAACCAGAGAAATTGATAATTCGGCAGTAATTTCTTTACAAAGCTTTAATATTAGGCCCACCTATGTGTCCCTATATAATAGTTAGACCCTCTCTGTGCCCCTATTTGGTATTATGTAACAACAACTTTGGGGAAACCCCCAAAGGGGTACCGTAAACTATGTCCCTCCCAATTAAAATCTAACTTTTATTGGTTACAATTAACATGTGAGTAATTGGGGTGCAGTTAGCAACGTGTCCACTAGATGTCAGGACCACACAGTACTTAAAACCACAGCTACAGTCTATCTATAGTGTAACTTGTAAATAACAACCATGCTGACAATTGGGCAGGGGGCACTAACGATAGTATGGCCCCTCCGGTTTTGGCACTATTGCTGTTGTTATTATAGGGACTGAGGAGCTGTTCCCAAGCTTCTTCAGAAAGGACTGGTGGCTAACCTATTTGGTATTAGGCCCTCTTTGTGTCCCTATATAGTGCCACATTAACATCCTATACCAGAAAAGCGGTGCGGATGTGTAACAATTAGAATAATAACATTCAGGGATTAGGTGCACTACTGTGGGAGATGTGAACAATGACATATGGATGACCCTCAACACTGATGTTAAAATTTATACATTAGACAGTATATCCTTATATGAAGGACATACCTGAGCCCGCACACCACGCCAAGGTTTCTCAAGTGGCACGGGACCTAACACTAAACCTACCTGTGCCTGATAAGCAAAACCAGGGGCCAGTGGGCAATTACAGCAGCATTAGGTCCGACTCACAGCCTGCTCCCAGTTACCTCCAGTGTGAACTGGGCACAGATACAATGGGAGGAGAGAGGCAGACTATAAGCCCCACCCAAGTTAGCGTAGTATGTTTGCCGGCCTCACAGGTGAGCCTGAATGTAGCCTAGAGTGGTAATAAAGGTGCATAATGCATAATGGGGAACTTGTAGTCCGCTGCAGGCATCCTCCATTGTATGCATTTTATGCTGGGGATCACCCTTAGCAACAGACTACAAGCGTAGGATCTGCTCCCCCAGTATAAATGCACAACCGCATTTGGGGTTGAGCCCCTCCTGCCTGCCCAAAAGATTTTTCAGGACACAAGGATGTCTCTTTTAACTTTAAAAACGCAGGGGCCAACGGGAGGTAGCGCATGCAGGGACGTCTCTGAAGTCCCATGCGTGTGCCCATAGCAACGGAGGAGCAGAGCATCGAGGAGGATGCGCTGGCCGGCATTGGAAGTCACCAGCACCAGCTGGCAGCACGTCCTCTTCGGTGTTCCGACCACCGCTCCTCTGGTCCCGGGACCTACTGCTATGGTCTATAGGCCATAGCAGTAGATCATGACCTCGGACCGGAGGACCGGTGGTCGGAACACTGAAGTGGGGCAGTACACAGACATACAGCTTCCAGCCATACACTGTATATGGCTGAAGGCTGTATGTCTGTGGGGGAACTATACTGCACCTAATGTGGGGAACTATACTGCACCTAATGTAGGGAGCTAATAGCTCCCCACATTAGGTGCAGTATAGTTACCCACATTAGGTGCAGTATAGTTCTCCACATAAAGTGCAGTATAGCTCCGAGCTATACTGCACCTAATGTGGGGAACTATACTGCAACTAATGTGGGGGAACTATACAGCACCTAATGTGGGGGGAACTATACTGCACCTAATGTGGGGGGAACTATACTGCACCTAATGTGGGGGAACTATACTGCAACTAATGTGGGGGGACTATACAGCACCTAATGTGGGGGAAACTATACTGCACCTAATGTGGGGGAACATTATACTGCAACTAATGTGGGGGAACTATACAGCACCTAATGTGGGGGGAACTATACTGCACCTAATGTGGGGGAACTGTACTGCACCTAATGTAGGGGAACTATACTGCACCTAATGTGGGGTAACTATACTGCACCTAATGTGAGGGAACTATACTGCACCTAATGTGGGGGAACTATACTGCACCTAATGTGGGGAACTATACTGTACCTAATGTGGGGAGCTATACTGTACCTAATATGGGGAACTATACTGCACCTAATGTGGGGGAACGGTATTGCACCTAATGTGGGGGAACTGTACTGCATCTAATGTGGGGGAACTGTACTGCACCTAATGTGGGGGAACTGTACTGCTCCTAATGTGAGGGAACTGTACTGCACCTAATGTGGGGGAACTGTACTGCACCTAATGTGGGGGAACTGTACTGCACCTAATGTGGAGGAACTGTACTGAACCTAATGTGGTGGAACTGTACTGCACACCTAATGTGGGGGAACTGTACTGCACCTAATGTGGGGGAACTATACTGCACCTAATGTGGGGGGAACTGTACTGCACCCAATGTGGGGGGAACTGTACTGCACCTAATGTGGGGGGGAACTGTACTGCACCTAATGTGGGGGTAAATGTACTGCACCTAGTGTGTGGGGAACTCTACTGCACCTAATGTGGTGGGAACTGAACAGCCAACCTAATGTGGGGGAACTGTACTGCACCTAATGTGGGGGAACTGTACTGCCAACCTAATGTGGGGGGATTTTTGTTTTGATGGGACTTTTCAATTGCTTTTTAGATATTTATTATGGTATTTGAAGTGACCAAACATTTTCAAATCTGGTTAGTGCACTATTATGACTTTTGGGGCCCCTCTTTTGATTTTGCCTAGGGCCACTCTAAGCCTAAAACCGGCCATGTCAGGGCCGGCGTTAGGGCGGGGCAACCTAGGCAATTGCCTAGGGCCCCCATCTCCAAAGGGGCCCCCGTGTCAGTAGTGGACTCCATCTTCATAAGGGCCCCTGTGTCACGCCACCTTTGCTGCCTGTCCTCATTGAAAGCAAGCTGTCAGGCACGGCACAGCAGCAGTGATAGGAGGCAGAGGGTAAAGCTGCTCCTCCTATACACTGTGCTGTGCAGAAACAACTGCAGCAGGGACACCCCGCACTGTCAGTGTCCTCTTTCTCCCCTCCCATCCCCTTCAGTTCCTACATACTTTCTCTGACTGCTTCTCACTCAGCCCATGTTCTGGCCCCTCCTCCTCCAGGTGATGACGTTCCCTGAGCTGCGTCCTGTCACCACAGACTCCGTGGTGTAAAGCAGACGCAGTACAGCCTCAGGGAGCGTCAGTCAGCAGAGCCAGGTCAGGCTGGTGGTCCAGCAGTACCAGGAAGCCAGAGTCAGTTCAGGGACATTACAAGGTAAGTGTTACAGTAAAAAAACACTATACACTAATACATATACACACTGATAACCTAGGTGTCCAATCTGCGTCCCTCCAGTTGTTTATAAAACTACAATTACCAGCATGCCCAAACAGTCCTTGGCTGTCCCCCCCCCCCCCTTAAATAAATAAACATATGTGGTATCGCCGTGTGCGTTAATGTCCTAACTTTTTAAATATAATGTTCCCTTATTGTGAACAGCGAAAACGTAAACTATATATATATATATATATATATATATATATATAGCCAAGATTGCTGCTTTTTGTCACATCACATCAAAATGTATTAAAAAGTGATCAAAAAGTCACATATACGCATAAGTGGAACAAAAAAAATTACAGATCATGGCGCAAAAATGACCCTCATACAGCCTATTCTGACCAAGTTATAGGGGTCAGAATAGGGCGATTTCAAACATACTATTTTTGTTGAAAAAGTTTGATTTTTTTTTTAAGTGGTAAAACATGTAAACATGGGAAACATTTTAATCATATTGAACCACAGAATAAAGAGAACATGTAAAGTGTAAGTGTAAAGTGTACTGAATCAAAACGAAATCCTCCAAAACGTGCAAAATTTAGTTTTTTTCTTTTCAATTTCCCCACAAAAGAATATTTTTTTGGGTTGCTCCATACATTTATGGTAAAATAAAAGGTGTCATCAAAAAGTACAATTGGTCACGCAAAAAGCAAGCCCTCATATGGGTCTGTAGATGGAAAAATTGTAAAATGGAAAAAGTTATGGATTTTAGAAGGCGAGGAGGAAAAAACAAAAAAAAAACGTAAAAATGAAACTGGGTGCATTCTTAAAGGTCAAAATGGGCTTAGTCCTTAAGGGGTTAAATGTAAAACAAAACAAAACCTATATAAATCGGGTATCGTCGTAATCGTATGGGCCACATTTTTAATTGGTCAAATATTAATATTTGGGGCTCCATTTTTAGGTTTGCCTAGGGCCACACTTTGTCTAAAACCGGCCCTGGATTCACTGAGGGGATTACTGTTGTCAAAAAGTGACTTTATTACTTTGAGCAATGTGGCAATGTCTAGGAAATGTTTGTGCCAAATGTCAAGATCTCATCCAGCTAAAAATCTTTATTAGCAATTGGGTGATCGATACCTTGATAAGGGGTTTTGTTTAGGCCACATGTTAGCAGGGAAAGGGTATTCCTCGACCGATCCAATCCACTGTGTGACTATAAAAAGAACTTTAATATCTGTTGCTTATTGTTGGCTATTCTACAGCAGGAAAAATTTGTACTTAACTCCTTCAGGACGAAGGGCATACCTGTACGCTCACGCACGGTCCCAGTGTTTAAAACGGGATCAAACCGTGACCTCACATTACACCGGGTCGGTCCCGGCTGCTAACGATAGCCTGGACTCTGGGCTAATAGCATGCGGCACTGATCGTTGCGCTGCGCGCTATTAACCCTTTAGACGTGGCGATCAAAGTTGATCGCCGTGTCTAAAAATGAAAGTAAACGATTCCTGGCAGCTCAGTCGGGCTGATCAGGACATTGCGATTAAATTTCGATGTCCCAATCAGCTGGGACGCGAGCGGAGACCCCCTTACCTTGCTCTGTCACCTCCGATCGGCATTTGATTGCTCCAAGCCTGAGCTATAGGCTTGAGCAATCGAGCCCCTATCTCGCTGATCCATGCAAAGCTATGGCTTTGCAGGGATCGGGGTAAAAGATCAGTGTGTGCAGTGTTATAGCCCCCTATGGGAGCTATAGCACTGCAAAAAAAAAGTGAAAAAAAAGTTAATAAAGGTCATTCAACCCAATCCCTAATAAAAGTTTGAATCACCCCCCTTTTCCCATAAAAAAAAACCAGTGTAAATAAAAATAAACATGTGATATCGCCGCGTGCGGAAATGTCTGAACTTTAAGAGCATATCATTAATTAAACCGCACGGACAATGACATAGGTGGAAAAAAAATTCCAAAGTCCAAAATAGCATATTTTTGGTCACTTTTTATATCATGAAAAAATGAATAAAAAGCGATCAAAAAGTCAGATCAATACAAAAATGGTACCGATAAAAACTTCAGAAAACGGCGCAAAAAATGAGCCCTCATACCGGCCCGTACACGGAAAAATAAAAAAGTTCTAGGGGTTAGAAGATGAGAATTTTTAACGTATAAACTTTCCTGCATGTAGTTATGATTTTTTTCTTAAGTACGACAATATCCAACCTATATAAGTAGGGCAGGGCCGGACTGGCCATCGGGCACGCCGGGCAAATGCCCGGTGAGCCGAGCAGTCCATTGTCCAGCTTGTCCTAGGCGCTTTAAGAACAGTGGTCGCCACTTTAAAACCTCTCTGAAAGCAGGGACCGTCCGCGGCACTTAAAACAGCCACAGGCAGCCGCAACTCTTAAAGCTGCAACAGCTGCTTTAAGAGCTGTGGCCGCCTGTTGCCGCTTTAAGTGCGGCAGACGGCACTCCCTGCTTTTAGTACGGCGGCCGGCTGTCCCTGCTTTAAGAGGTGCGGCCGCCTGTCGCCGCTTTAAGTGCTGTGACCAGCGCTCCTTGCTTTAAAAGCTGCAGCTGGCCGTCCCTACTTTAAGTTCTGCGGTCGGTGGTCCCTGCATTAAGAGCTGTGCCGCGCAGGCACGTCTCCTTACTCACGCCCCTGACGTAGGCCATTGAGGAGCTGAGCAGAAGCCACCACCACTGGTAATTTGCCGAATTAGGATCAAGAGGGGGCACAAGGCTTTGGAATCCTACGGGATCTGAAGAATGATAGAGTGGAGAGGGGGGGTTGTAAAGTGATCCTGTGGGGTCTAAAAGGATCACAGAGGGGTCTAAGGGGGGATTGGGATCCTGAGCTGAGGGGCCTGGAGGAGAATGGCAGAGAGGTCTAGGGGGATATAGGAAGTCTGGGAGAGGATGCCAGAGGGATCAGGGGGAAAATAGAGATCCTGAGTGGTCAAGAGGAGGATTGCAGAGGGGTCTTGGGGGGAGGGATAGGGATCAGGGGGGGGGATAGGGATCCTGAGGGATCTGAAGGAGGATGGCAGAGGGTTCTGGGGGGATAGGGATCCTGAGGGGTCTGGGGGAGGATGTCATAGGTATCTGAGGAGAATAGAGATCCTGAGGGGTCTGGAGGGAGATGACAAAGGGGTGCAGGGGGGGAATAGGGATCCTGAGGGGTCTATGGGGGGGGATATTGATCTGGCGGGGGGGCAGGGGGGAGTGTTTAGGGATCCTGAGGGGTCTATGGGGGGGGATATTGATCTGGCGGGGGGGCAGGGGGGAGTGTTTAGGGATCCTGAGGGGCTTGGAGGGTGGAAAAGGGGTGCGGGTGGTTATATGAATCCTGAAGAATCTGGGAGAGGATGCCAAGGGGAAAATAGACATCCTGAGGGGTCATAAGGAGGATGGAAGAGGGTTCTGAGGGGAGGAGAGGGGTTATCGAAACCAGAGGGGTCCGGAAGAGGATCGCAGAGAGGTCTGGTGGGGAGTGATAGGGATCCTGAGGGGTCTGGAGGTGGATGCCAGAGGGATCTGGAGGCAACAAGGATCCTGAGGGGTCTGGAAGAGGATGACAGAGGGGTCTGGGGTTGGGGGGTAGGGATCCTGAGTGGTCTGGAGGATGGCAGAGGGGTCTGTGGTGGAAGGGATAGAGTTTTTGAGGGGTCTGGAGGAGGATATAAGATGGATTTTGGGGTGGGGAATAGAGATCCTTTGGGGTTGGGAGGATCACAGAGGAGTGGGGGGTAGGATAGGGCAGAGAGGTCTAGGAGGACAAGGAGGTCTGGAGGAGGAGGATGACAGAGGGTTGTGAAGAAGGAGGACAGAGGAGTCTGGAGGAGGAGGACAGAGGGGTATGGGGAGGAGGACAGGGAAGTTTGGAGGAGGACAGAGGAGTCTAAAGGAGGAGGAAGGCAGAGTACTCTGGAGGAGGAGGAGGGCAGAGGAGTCTGTAGGAGGAGAACAGAGGAGTCTGGAGGAGAAGGACAGAGGGGTCTGGGGGAGGAGAACAGAGGGGTCTGGGCGCATAGGGGTCTGAAGAAGGAGGACAGATGGGTCTGAGGGAGGAGGACTAAGGGGTCTGGGGGAGGAGGACAGAGGGGCCTTGAGGAGGACAGAGGGGTCTGGGGGCATATGGGTCTGGAGAAGGAGAAGTGAGGAGTCTGGAGGAGGAGGACAGAGGGGTCTGGGGGGCATAGGGGTCTGGAGAAGGAGAAGATTGGAGTCTGGAGGAGGAGGACAGAGGGGTCTGGGGGAGGAAGACAGAGGGGTCTGGAGGAGGACTGTACCCCAATCTGTGGCTCTCCAGCTGTTACAAGACTACAACTCCCATAATGCCTGAGGCTTTCCAGGGACAATGGTAGTTCTAGCTTTGCAACAGCTGGAGAGCCGCTTTAACCAAGGTGATCAGTGAGGGTCCCAGCAGTCGGACCCCCACATAAAAGATGGGCTGCTTAGACTAAAATGCCCGGGCCTATTTTTGGTCCCAGTCCGGCCCTGAAGTAGGGTATCATTTTAACCATATGGATCTACAGAAGAAAGATAAGGTGTAAATCATAAAGACGTGGAGATTTATAGGCCACTAGCTGAGTACCCGGCGTTGCCCGGTTTTTCCTTCCTAATCCTTGTTGGGGAGGAAAATAAACAAAGGAGGAAGCTTTTGACTTCATATCCCGTCCTCATATATTTTTGTCATATCCCGACCTCCTATCCCGTCATCATATCCTGACCTTCTATCCCGACCTCCTATCCTGTCCTCCTATCCCGTCCTCCTATCCCGTCCTCCTTTCCCGTCCTTATATCTCAACCTCCTTTCCCGTCCTCCCTTCCCGTCCTCTTATCTCGTCCTCCATACCCGTCCTTCTATCTCGACCTCCTTTCCCGTCCTCCTATCTCGTCCTCCTATTCCGTCCTCCTTTTCCGTCCTCCTGCCCATCCTCCTATCCCGTCCTCCTATCCAGTCCATCCATCCCATCCTCCTATCCCATCCTCCTATCCCGACCTCCTATCCCGACCTCCTATCCCGTCCTCCTATCCCGTCCTCCTATCATGACCTCTTATCCCGTCCTCCTATCTCGACCTCCTATCCCGACCTCCTATCCCGTCCTCATATCCCGACCTCCTATCCCATCCTCCTATACCATCTTCCTATCTCAACCTCCTATCCCGACCTCCTGTCCCGACCTCCTATCCCGACCTCCTATCTCGACCTCATATCCCGACCTCCCATCCCGTACTCCTATCCCGTACTCCTATCCTGACCTCCTATCCCGACCTCCTATCTTGTCCTCCTATCTCGTCCTCCAATCCCGTCCTCCTATCCCGACCTCCCATCCCGACCTCCTATCCCGACCCGTAATATGTGTACCGGGTATTGAAATATCTCCAGCCGTACTGAAGTTATGTGGGAACATACATTTCCCATTGATTTGCATGGGACTTTAAACAAAAACCCTGACCCTCACAAATGGGGGTAGTTAAGGGTTAAATTAACTATCCTATATTTTAAGTGGATATATAAGTAACATGTGACCAAGTATTATCGAAATATCTCCAGCCGTTTGGAAGTTATGCAGTAAATGGGGGCGAGTAAGGGTTAAATCACCTATCCTATGTTTGTTGCTGACATATAAGTAACATGTGGCCAAGTTTCATGTTAATATCTTTAGCCGTTTGGACGTGATGCTGGAACATACACACATACATACACATACACATACATACATACATACACACATACATACATACATACATACACACATATATACATACATACATACATACACACATACATACATACATACATACACACATATATACATACATACATACATACACACACACACACACATACATACATACATACACACATACATACATACATACACACACACACACATACATACATACATACACACATACATACATACACATATACATACATACATACACATATACATACATACATACACACACACACACACACACGTTGGGTTTTATATATATAGATTAATGCTGGACTGGAAATTCTGGGAAGAAAAGATATGAGAGGGTGGTGTGAGACCTACCCCGTGTGACGTCACGCTCCGCGCCCTCAATGCCAGCCTATGGGAGGGGGCGTGCCAGATGGTGCCTTGTAAGCCTGCCTGTGCCAGTTAGAAGATCATTTGCATATCAAGAATAATGAAGATAACGGGCGAACGGCAGGACGGATCCGGGCATGGTAGGCAGCATATTGATCAGCGTCCCCCGCACTACCAACCAGTACCTCTGGTTTAGTGACAGTTTTCCTTTAACCTCTTATTCCCACTCTGTGCTGTGTTCTGTTGCCCTGGGAGCTGTATGACACATGAATGCAAGCAATGATTGGATAACCTGGGGTCATGTGATTTTGCTGATAGCTGCAAGGTATTTAGGGCTACCCTAACATCATCTCAATGTTCCCAGTACTTCCTCCTTACATTTAGGTACCAAAACGCCACATGTTCCTCACCCTTTTGCTGTTATTGCACACAAGCCTACCAATGTTCGAAAGTTCGGTTAGCCATTGTCACTCAAAAATTTGGTGTGAAACTGGGTTTTACCGGGCTCGGCTCGCTCATCTCTAGTCCTGGTCTTTACAGTAAAGCTTAAAGGGGAGTTGTGGAAAATTTGAAAATAAATCTAGTGTATGTTCTTATGTGGGAATTGTGAAAACTCAGGATTTTTTTTTTTTTTTTTTTATATTCACAGTTACAAAAAATATTAAAACACATGGGATTAGAATTAGACCCTGATTTCCATACTACTTACTTTTCTGGTTATATTTCTGTATAGGTTGTCTCATGAAGTTCACTCTAGCCCATTTACTCTATTAGGAAATATGGCCATTATCAAGAAAAGGTTTCTCTTAAATGGGCACTGTCACGTGGTAAAGCTTTTCACATGTCCACATTTTTGTGGCAGCATTGGTCAGTGTAAAAGGACCTTTAGTTAGTCAATGTAAATATTACCTAAAACTAAAGGACAACTGCAGCCATAACAACTTATCCCCTATCCACAAAATAGGACCCCCCGCGATCTCCCAAACGAGCCCCAGCATTGCCGCTCTGGTATGCCCCCTTCATGCACCCTCCCCACACAGCTCTATGGGAGAGGCGAGGAGGCACGAACGCTGCCCCCACCCCCACCCCCTGCCTCTCCCATAGAACTACATGGAGGAGGCAAGTCGGCCGCAGCATCATGCTGCGGCCAGCACGCCTCCTGCATGGGAGATCCGCGGCAGAGCAGGTCAGCAATCAGACACTTATCCCCTATTTTGCGGATGGGGGATAAGTTATTAGGGCTGCATATTTCCTTTAAGACCCCCAGAGATATAAGGTAACTGGTCTAACCAGCATTCCTCCACCCTACATCAACACTCAACAAGTGGAAGTTCTGACCAATAACCTTCACATACGATATCACATATAAAACAAGAACATAATGAGTGATCACATCTAAAGTTTATTGTAAATTCATCAGAAGCACAAAACAATAGTGAATTCTTAGCTATTGGTGACAATTATTACCGGTTCACTTGGTTCTATAGGATAATTGGTTTTCCATAAAATCCTAGGTTCAGTTAGGAATTGTAACGCCCCTTGAATTCATGAGATCTGGTCATTGGCTGCCCTGTTTCATTTTTCAGAGCAAAGTGTGGACATCAGATTGTAAAGTCCAATGACAAGAAGAAATGAATAGAGTCGCGACTCACCGCAATAATAAACTTCAGGCTTTAATGCATGATGCCACAGGGTCCATAGACAAAGACGTCAGACATCAGGAGAAGGCGGGGAAGGTGCAGGGGAACCTTGCAGGGGAACCTGAGATTGTAAAGTCCCAGCCCAGCGGGTCTTCTCTGTAGACTTGTATTGGATTGAGAGGGATCCTAAGGTATCCATATACCTACAAATCGCTAACAAGGGAACATTTGCTTCCCCGATAGCTATCTCTAGTGATCTCCCTTCACCATAACTGGATGTATTTGTGTTCTCAATCTCTGCCAAACAGCTCTGAAAGTGGTTTATTTGAGAATTAGGGTCAGGCAGTTGACATCCAAGCTTTTGACTCTTTTTTTTTACTTTGAATCTTCTATAACGAGGGGTGGAGCGGAGTGTTAGTGTAGCATGTGGTATAGTGTATAGCTTAGGGAACCTGTGTGGTATTGTATTGTACCGTCATGCTTTGTGTAATTGCAATTTATTTTATGACTTGTAATGACGACTGTTGACTCTTTCCTCTTGGGGGAGAGCCATGAGGCCACTACACGCATCATATTGTTGGCTGTTCCCACCAAAGTTGGCAGGTTAGGCTCACTTTGACTAAAGTGTTTGAGGGCTTTAACTGTATTGTCCCAGCGGTATGGTAAATTTACAGTTGTTTAAGACACCAAAAAACGATTACTGGTTTGAACACTTGTTCCGACTATCTGGTGTGGATATTTCCATTTTGAATATTGGAAAAAATATTGGCCCGGTAATAACTCTGCTTAGTAATAATGTATAAATGATCCAGATAAGCCTATCAATGTTGGTTTTGTGTATTTACACTAACATTATGCGTCACACTAAGACTTCTGTTAGTTAAATGTTCTATAAACAAGAAAAAATATAAGATACAAGACATATTCCGTTCTATAAATAAAACAAAAGGAATTAGTGGTAGCTATACTACATAAAAGCTGGCACTTGAATTCTGTTTGAGAAGGAGATGGTTTTCATATGTAGGTGTTATCTACCCGACATATGCTTTTGCGGAGATTAGATTGCCCATAGATACTAGTCCAATGATTAACCTAAGTAAGGATTATCGTTAGTATAATAATTTACTTTATTTAATGTACCTCTGGTAGCTACCGCACCCGACGTCTGAACATGTTCCAATCCTAGGAACGGAGTTCTAATGATTGACAGGGAGGTAGCGCCCCTATTGACAGCGTCATAGGGAGCGCCCTCCGGTGACGTAAATAAGGTGCGCGCAGGCTTCAGGTAGACGCCGGCGTGTTCACCATACACGCACCAGCTCCGGACACCGTTCCGGCACTCGCTGCCATTGCAGCTTTTCTTGCGTGCATCTCTATCAACAAACCGTAAGTGCATCTGTAACTATACTATGGTCTCCATATTACACACTTGTATGCATGGCGTCTTTATAGATATCTAATGTAGGCATATTGCCTTTACAGTCCCGGAGGTCTCTCAAACTAGCCCAGTATCCACACATAACCGTGAGTACAAGCATTATATCCCTGTCAGGCACGATCCCTGGTGAGTTACAATATGTTGCTAAGGGAAATTTCTATGTTTATTCTAGGTTGCGCCCAGGACCCTGAGGGGAATGAATGGTGGATTACTGATCACTTTAATCTACTAGAGAGACACTGGCAGTGATACACCATATCTCTGTATACTATTTGGAGTACAATGTATCTGTTCTCCATCCTATTACCTGGATACATATAATATATGAAGTTGATTTCTAGTCCCCTGATGAAGTGGTGGGAACAAATCTACTTATCAGTTCCACCCATGGAAACGCGTTGGGACAAGGGACTCTAAAACAGTTTATCTAAAATACAATTATTCTGTTTTTTCAGTATTAGTATTGGTATGGTGACATGTTGACAAGTACTAATCAGCATATTGACAAGTATTAATCAGCCTATATATCGTGACACGAGGCTGACAGATGAGCGCCATACGCTAGCCAACTAGCTCTCTAGCGTTGATTCGCTTTTTTCCTTTATTTTTGTTTGGTTGCACCATTAGAGCACTATTATTTGGTTAAGATTTTTAAGCGTATAACTATTAAAAGTTACATTTTAATAAGGCACCTCAATCCTTCACAGGGATCACTTGTTTCTACCTTTTGTGTATTTACCTTGAACAATTATTACAGCTACTCAGTCTAATGTATCATAGAGAAAACAGTCCGGTGTGAACAGACTTTCAGATCTGTTGTTGTTATTCCAGACCACTCTTTCTTATTCATCTTCTTAGTATAAGACTATGGAGGTCTCCAGTCTCCCCCACTGCAGCAGCAGAATTTTATAGGTTTTCTAGTGATTATTACTGGAGATTAATAAAGGATTTTCATGTATTTTTCTATGAATTTCTGCAGAAGCAAAATCATTGGAATCATTACTTATCTTGTTGTATCTAAATTAATCATTATGATTTGGAAATGGTAAAACATGGGGCATGTGATCATCTACTTATCATAATCCTCCTGCCTAACCATCAGGTGGTAATGTGAGACCCCAAACAACTTTCCAGTAATTTCAACCTCAGCACCAAACATGGTCCGGGCCTTGGCCTTGTACGGGACGGTTATTTGAGCTTTTAACACCGAGGCCACCATCCGAATGGCTTTTCCGGGCTCCAGCTCTACTTCTGTTTCTGTTTCAAAGGAAGTCTGTAGAAGACAAAGGAAGAAGACAGGAAACTTATTGACCATTTGTCTATCATGTCAGTAGAAAGAACATGTCAGTACATCCCAGTGTCTGGAATTATGTGGCTCGCTATAGATATCACCAATAAGATGCCAAATTTACAATATTATTAGAAGACCAATATAGGGAAGAAGAAGAAGTGCAGCATCAAGCTGTAAGGCACCGCAGGAAAGAAGAACATATGGATGGAAGCCAATTACTTTTTATGGTTACTGGGATCGGACACCAGCTAGTCACCTAATTTTAATATTTTTTACCTCTTTGTTCTGCACTTATTTATTGAAAACAAAGTATGCCACATCAGTGTCAACAGTTTATATTGTACAGTGTTCCCTCAACATACAGTATGAATTCAGGGATGACCAATGTATGTTGAGTCTATAACTCAACTATGAAAAACTGGGTATTGGTTCTGAAACCCTCCAAATAGCAACTCAAAGTTAAAAAAAAATACACTTATGTGTATTTTTGGGGTTTAATCGCACACAAAGTATGTTTAACACAGTTAAAGGCGTTGAAATTGAACATGCATTATCCATCAAAAGCACAGTTACGTGCATTTTCTGGGATAATCGCACACAAGGCACACTAACATAAAAATGCAATAAAAAGTGTGCCAGCTTAATCAACTTTGTCTCCATAGAAGGGAGAGGAAGGCAAAAAAAAAAAAAAAACATGATATAGAAGACAATCTTCCTGATTTTGTGAAGACAAATTCCTTTCTGGCCCAAAATCTGAATAAATATTCTTGTCCAGAATCTAGTGACTATAACCTGTAATATTATTACTCTCCAGATATGCATCCAGGCCCCTTTTTGTCATGACCACTTCCATAGTCTCAGTGCTCTTACAGTATAGGGTACTTTTTTTCCTCTAGACATAGAGGATGTCCCTTTGTTATATACAGGGCCATCTTTAACTTAGGGCAAATGGGGTGACTGCTCTGGACCCAGTCATTGGATTAGGCCTAATCAGCTCCGCCATGAGCCTGCTAAGCTACAAGTACTACATTTCTCAACAATCGCGTGTTAATACTGCACTTACAGTTAAATTCATTGTTCGTTCGACAGAACAAAACCATTGGTTCCTTGTCCTATAAACCACTATTGTGGCCACCCACATGGTTATGCAGGTCGTCACAAAAGTAAAAAGTCTCTTCCTCTATGCTCCAACACAGATCAATGATGCCATCGTGTGCAAGAAGGAAGAGGAAGAGAAGATGACATGTTGTGAATAGGAAGGTGAGTATGGGCATTTAGTTTGTTTAGTTTTTTAATATTTGCCAGGAGGCTTCTCTCTACGGATGGGGGAAGGGGGTCTGCTACTACTTAAAGGGGGCCACTACCTACAGTAGGCTGCTACTACCTACAAGGGGGCCACTACCTACAGTAAGCTGATACTACCTACAAGGGGGCCACTACCTACAAGGGGGCCACTACCTACAGTAGGCTGCTACTACCTACAAGGGGCTGCTACCTACAGTAGGCTGCTACTACCTACAAGGGGGCCACTACCTACAGTAGGCTGGTACTACCTACAAGGGGGCCACTACCTACAGTAGGCTGCTACTACCTACAAGGGGCTGCTACTAGAAGGGTCTATTATCTACAGGGGGCTGCTAACTTCAGAGGGCTATAATCTACAGGGGCATATTGGTGTTATTGGTAATTGTATGATTTATTTAGAGGTATACTATAATATTCTTAATTATAGAAAAGTTGCCAATATCTAGTTGAAGGAAAAATGGTGTCTTAAAGGTGTATTCCCATTTTAGCTTGTTATTAGGAGTTATTAGGGGATACCAAGCTGATCGGTGGAGGTCTGGTCCCTGTATTCCTGGGTATGTGCAGTTTTCAACTATTTGTGTGTAATTAATAGTGTTGCTCGCGAATATTCACAATGCGAATTTTATTCGCGAATATCGCGTATTCTTTTTTTTTTTGTTTTGTTTGTTTGTTTTTTTCACAGTTCACATCACAGTGATCATCCCTCTCTGCTTCCAGCTTGTGTGGTGTAAAGAAGGCTCTAATACTACTGTGTGAGACTTGCGTACGAATTTTCGCATATGTGAAAATTTGTATATGCTAATTTTCGCATATGTGAATTTTCGCATATGCAAATTTTCGCATATGTAAATTTTTGCATATGCAATTTTTCGTTTATGCTAATTTTTGTATATGCGAATTTTCGCATATGCGAAAATCAGACGCCAATGTTACGAATATGCGAATTTAGCAAATATATGACGAATATTCGTCCATATATTCGCGATATATAGCGAATTCGAATATAGCATATGCCGCTCAACACTAGTAATTAAGACACACAAATAGTTGAAAAAAGTAGCACCAGCTGAAGCAGGGTATCTGGCAGCTGGGACTTCTGGCACAGCCAACGTCAGTATACCACCCTGCCAGCACCTCAAACTCAACCCACCAAAATCCTCAGCACAGGGCTTTTTGGGTGCAAAAAATGCCTAGGGTCCAATCATAATAAAAGATGGCCTGGTTATGAATACAGTCCTGGGTATGAATATATCATGGGAGAGGTCTTTGCACTCAGTGGCATACTTATAGGTGAGGTGAACTGTTCTCCCTGGGTGCGCTGACCATATCATACACAGCCATAAGACAGCTTCAGGCTTCAGATCGCTTCTTTCATTTTTAACAAGGCCTCTGTAAAATGAAAGAAGTAATCTGATTGGTTGCTATGGGAAACTGGGCAACTTTTCCTTTGCACAGGTTTTGATAAATCTCCCCCAAGGGTGTACCTGTACGCCCGTGGGAATTCCGGTCCCCGCCACTCACCGGGCGGGGACCGGACTGGGATGCCTGCTGAAATCATTCAGCAGGCACCCCCTGCAACCCCCTGAGACCCCTCCATGTCGTGTCAAATCAGACCGGCGATTTGCGGAGATTCCTGGTCAATCGAGTCTCCGGTGACCTGAAAAAAAAAAGGGTGAATGGGGTTGTCCGAGACGGGTGCCACCTCACGAACACATGATTGATCTGTAAGAACGATCGACCTATCACTACCCTGCTGGGCGGTGATTGGGGCAGCGATTGGGGCGGTGATCGGGGCCGGTGGGGGTCTCCTACCTTGGCCTGGGCCGGTAGGGGTCCCCTCAGGAGAGGGGGTGGCAGACACAAGCTGCAGGAGCGGTGTCAGGAGCAATGGCAGGAGCGGATGATACAGCGGCAGCGGTCACGGCGGTGCAGGCGGCAGGATACATGCAGGAGGTGAGGCTTGTTCACCTCATGCTGTTGCTTACCAACAACTCTCAGCATGCACAGCCTAGTTAACGTGGGAGAGGCGTTACTAGGTGTGAATTCATCCTCTCCACGTCTGACCATACCTGTGCGGATTTCTCTACCTGCAAGTACTAATACTTCTTTCTCCACTGTGGCTTTTCTGGACTCTGGTTCAGCAGGAAATTTCATTGAAGCCTCACTCATCAACAGATTCAATATTCCTGTTACCCGTCTTGTCAAACCTCTCTTCATTTCCTCAGTGAATGGAGAAAGACTTGTCTGCACCGTGCGTTATCGCACCGAACCCTTGCTCATGAACATAGGAGTTCATCATCATGAAAATATAGAATTTTTTGTATTGCCCAACTGTACCTCAAAAATTCTTCTTGGTTTGCCCTGGCTCTAGCGTCACGCACCTATCCTCAACTGGGCCACTGGGGACGTTAAGAGTTGGGGACCTTCCTGCCACAAGCGATGTCTCAAGTTGGGTCCTACTAGTCAAGTCTCAATCGCTACACCTTTGCCAGGCCTTCCTAAGGCCTATCTGGACTACTCTGACGTCTTTTGTAGTGAAAAATCGCTATCCTCTGCCTCTCATCTGACCAACTCTGTGGAGCAAAAATTTTCACCAAACTTGATCTAAGGGGCGCATATAACCTCATCCGTATTCGAGAAGGTGATGAATGGAAAACCGCCTTCAATACTAGAGATGGTCACTTTGAATACCTTGTCATGCCCTTTGGACTTTGCAACGCCCCTGCAGTCTTTCAGGACTTTGTTAATAAGATTTTTCGGGACATGCTGTATTACTGTGTGGTAGTCTATCTTGATGACATCCTCATTATTTCCTCCAAAGTAGAGAAACATCGCCTCCATGTCCGTCAAGTGCTTCAGCGCCTACTCCAAAATCCTCTTTATGCCAAAATTGAGAAAGGTCTTTTTGAGCGCAGCAGTCTACCCTTCCTGGGATACATAGTGTCCGGTCAAGGCCTTCAAATGGACCATGATAAGCTATCGGTGGTAGTAGATTGGCCACGTCCCACTGGCCTGCGTGCTATCCAAAGATTTCTTGGATTTTCAAATTATTACCGTCAATTCATTCCCCACTTCTCCACCATCGTTGCTCCTATTGTAGCACTGACCAAGAAAAATGCTAATCCGAAATCCTGGTCACCACAAGTGGAGGAAGCCTTTAACCACCTCAAAGCCACCTTCTCCTCTGCTCCAGTCTTGTCCAGACCAGATCCTCTGAAGCCCTTCTTCCTCGAGGTTGACGCCTCCTCAGTCGGAGCCGGAGCTGTTCTTCTACAAAAAAACGCTAAGGGAAAAAATATCACTTTTCTCAAAAACCTTTTCTCCTCCTGAAAAAAACTATTCCATAGGAGACCGTGAACTATTGGCTATTAAGTTGGCACTTGAGGAGTGGAGACATCTTCTGGAAGGATCCCTTCATCCCATCACCATCTAAACAGATCTCAAAAATGTGTCTTATCTTCAATCCGCCCAGCGGTTAAATCCTCGCCAGGCTAGATGGTCATTGTTTTTTGCCCGGTTCAACTTTCAAATCCATTTTCGTCCTGCAGACAGGAATGTCAGGGCTGATGTTCTATCATGTTCCACCGATGCCTCAGAAGCCGAGACCCTTCCTCAGCACACCTGAGTGTCTGATCTCTTCTGCTCCGGCTTCTCTGGTGCCAATTCCTCCAGGAAAAACTTATGTTCCTCCACGTCTTCGCCTCCGGATCCTCAAATGGGGCCATTCCTCCCATCTGGCTGGTCACGCTGGAATCAAAAAATCTATACAGTTCAAGGCCAGAGATCAAAAGGGATCCGACAAGAGTAACCTTATGGGGAGGGGCGTGGCTGATGAGCATGGCGGCTGCACTAGAGGAATGAGCGTGTAGCACCGCCAAGTTACCGGCATCCGAAAATCGGCACTAAGCGGCGCGTGGGACCCGTGATTAGGAGTAAAGGAAGGAGCATGACACGAAGTAAAGCTAAGAAAAACAGCCTGGTGAAGCTTACTACATACTACTCACCGGCAGAGCCAAGTAGCAGACCAGGACTGTGGCGTCCAGCGGTGCAGAGAGACTCACCGAGAGGTTCGCGCATCGGGAGAGGAACTTCAGGAAACGCAACAGGACCTGCCGGAGGCCGCAGAGAAACAGTAACAAGCGGAGCCCGGAAGTCGGAAGACCATGTGACCTCAATCCCCCGGCAGATGCAGAGAGCACAGGAGACTGAGGAGACGCAGCAACCGAAGGCGGTGCAGAGAAAAGAACAAGCAGGTGTAGAGGCAGAGAGCAGCAGGAACCTGGCGGCGGCCATAATGGAGGACCGGAGAAGACTATACCACCTGGAGGTTAGTGAATTCTCAGATACCTTAAGTGATAATACACAGAGCGGCATATTACCTGAGGATACTAACTGGCCACCATTATATAGTGATAAGAGAGGGGATGGTCAGCGATGAACTATGCAAGAAAGGGATAATGGACACTGTCTCCGCAGGGGGCATGGGTATAGTGAAGCCCAAAATACCTGAAGAGAAGGGGGAAATGGACCAAAACTCAGGGGCAATACCGAGAGTACAAAATACCCCCAAAGCCCAACCCCGCATACCCTCACTAGCAAACCTCTCAGCTCCAATTGCATTTAGCCCCATGGCACGACCTGCTGTTAATTTACAAACACTATTTAATTCACCACCTCCAGAGCAAAGGTCTATACCAACTACCAAGTTAAGAGGGGAGGTAGCAAAGGAAATAAATGAAGAAGCCCCAGTAACAGAGTGGGCAATGAGACAAATGCTGCAGGAATTACAGAGCTCCTTTTCTAATATACTGCAGAGTGCAGTGTCAAGCATTCACAAGGAGATACAGGAGCTTGGCTCTCGGACTTCCTGCATTGAGCAGAAAGTTGATGAAACAGTAATAGCGCATAATATAGTAGTAAAAGAAGTGGGAGAGATGAAAAAAGAAATTGAAACTTTAAAAAACCAGATTATAAATATAGAGGATCGCTCCCGGAGGAATAATCTCCGAGTCAGGGGAATACCAGAGTCTATCATGCCGGATGAGCTGGGCCCTTATATGCTGGAATATTTCACGCATTTGATCCCACAGCAAGGGAAAGCGGACTTTCTGATCGATAGAATTCACAGATTGCCCAAACCGAAATCCCTACCAAATACACTCCCGAGGGACGTAATTATGCGGATACATTTTTTCCATGTTAAAGAATTTTTTTTTACAGCAATTCGGGACCACCCGCAGTTGCCAGAGAAATTTGGGAAGATTGTAATATTCCCAGACTTATCAGCTGCCACGTTATCAAGGAGAAGAGATTTCTCCCAGGGGACACGTCTCTTGCGAGAGAATGGAATCCTATACAGATGGGGATTTCCTGTAAAAATAATAATCTCGCACAAAGGAGCAAAATACGTGATACTGTCGCCTCAAGAGCTTATCAACACCTGTCAAGAATGGGGCCTTGCAAACAGAGAGGAAAGGACCAGAGGCCCACCAGGGAGCACTCTGCCCCAATTATGACCTGAATGGACATTAGTAAACCATAGGAATAAGGGTCAGAAGACCCCATAATCAAACTAAGCCATGTGAAATTAAGTGACTATCTTCTTTTTCCATTCCTTTCTCACCTTTTTGTTATTTGTCTTTTTTCTTTTTGAATAAGACTCCCACAAGAATGCCGGGCTAGCCGGTTAGTAACAAATTGGAGTAACTCCAATGGCCCCCCCGGAACCGGGTGACATGGTTCACCTTTCAAAAGATGACTTTTGTGTTTATTATGCTGGACTGGTTACCGTATATACTCGAGTATAAGCCGAGTTTTTCAGCACGATTTTTCGTGCTGAAAACACCCCCCTCGGCTTATACTCGAGTGAACTCCCCCACCCGCAGTGGTCTTCAACCTGCGGACCTCCAGAGGTTTCAAAACTACAACTCCCAGCTAGCCCGGGCAGCCATCGGCTGTCCGGGCTTGCTGGGAGTTGTAGTTTTGAAACCTCCGGAGGTCCGTAGGTTGAAGACCACTGCGGCCTTCAACATCATCCAGCCCCCTCTCACCCCCTTTAGTTCTGAGTACTCACCTCCGCTCGGCGCTGGTCCGGTCCTGCAGGGCTGTCCGGAGAGGAGGTGGTCCGGTGGGATACTGGTTCCGGGCTGCTATCTTCACCGGGGAGGCCTCTTCTAAGCGCTTCGGGCCCGGCCTCAGAATAGTCACGTTGCCGTGACAACGACGCAGAGGTGCGTTCATTGCCAACGTACTTCTACGTCATTGTCCAGGCAACGCCTCTATTCCGGGCCGGAAGCGCGGAGAAGAGGCGCCCCCGGTGAAGATAGCAGCCCGGACCACCTCCTCTCCGGACAGCCCTGCAGGACCGGACCAGCGCCGAGCGGAGGTGAGTACTCAGAACTAAAGGGGGTGAGAGGGGGCTGGATGATGTTGAAGGCCGCAGTGGTCTTCAACCTGCGGACCTCCGGAGGTTTCAAAACTACAACTCCCAGCAAGCCCGGACAGCCGATGGCTGCCCGGGCTTGCTGGGAGTTGTAGTTTTGAAACCTCTGGAGGTCCGCAGGTTGAAGACCACTGAGGGCGAATGATGAGAAGAGGATGATGAAGGGGGGGTGTGGGGATGATGAAGGGGGGTGGGGATGATGAAGGGGGGGGTGTGGGATGATTACAAGGGGATAATGAAGGGGGGATGTGTGGGATGATAAGGGGATGATGAAGGGGGGATGTGCGGGATGATAAGGGGATGATGAAGGGGGGATGTGTGGGATGATGACAAGGGGATGATGAAGGGGGGATGTGTGGGATGATAAGGGGATGATGAAGGGGGGATGTGTGGGATGATGACAAGGGGATGATGATGAGGATGTTAATGACGGGTCTGGATGATGACAGGGGGGGATGAGGTATTTCCCACCCTAGGCTTAAACTCGAGTCAATAACTTTTCCTGGGATTTTGGGTTGAAATTAGGGGTCTCGGCTTATACTCGGGTCGGCTTATACTCGAGTATATACGGTATGTTTTTCTTTTTCTTCTTTTTTTATTTTTTTTCATATATAGGATTGCTTTATGTTTTTGTGGTAAAATAATATTAAGTAAAGTAACAGAGTTATATTACCACTGCTTTAATTACTTACTTATCTTTTTTTTCTTTTTTTCTTTTCTTATCCAACACGATCCCAATCACAAGGTGGGAGGAGATCTATTTTCAGATGGGGAGGTGGGAGGAGGTTCCCAAGCATCAAGGGTGAGTACCCTTTTTTTTATAGATGGATACACTACTTACTGGGACTGTACTTAAAACAATTTATAACATTTCCCAATGGTACTTAAGATTATGTCACTAAATGTGAAGGGGCTTAATTCCCCCTACAAGCGTTCCTTCTTACATAAAGAGATGTCACGACAGTCTAGGGACATATACTGTATACAGGAGACCCACCTTAATCAAAAAGATTTGTTTAGATTAAACCATACAAGGTACCCAGCAATTATATCTGTGCCTGCAATTTGTAAAAAAGGAGGGGTCTCAATTCTTATCAAAGATACATTGATAATTACAATTCACAAGCAAATTTTGGATGAGAAAGGTAGATATGTGATCTTAGTCTGTTGTATAAATAATGTAGAGTACACATTGGTTGGTATATACAGTCCCAACCGTAAGCAACACACATTTTTGAAAAAGGTCCTTAAAAGAGTATATAGAGTTAAAAAGGGTAGCCTAGTAATGATGGGGGATTTCAACATGACTACATGGCCATCAATGGACTCCACTACACAGGGAGGAAAGCATGAACCAACACCCTATGCTAAAACCCTCAGTTCTTATCAATTAATAGACCCATGGCGGGTACAACACCCTGGAGAGAGGGATTTTACGTTCTATTCACCAAGACATGGCACATACACTAGAATCGACTTTTTCTACTGGAAGCCTATTGCCTAGATAGGGTAGAATCTACAAATATTGGTACAATGACATGGTCGGATCATAGCCCCATTTTCCTTGATTTAAGGGAATCATATAATGCATATGCATATACGGTGTGGCGGCCGAACGCATATGTCTTGAACCACCCGGATTTTCAGGATGCAAGAAAAAAAATGGTGGAGTCCTACTTCTCTATTAATGATAATGGTGAGGTATCTGAGGCCACTCTTTGGTGTGCTCATAAAGCAACGGTAAGGGGCCATTTTATTAAAGGGGTACTCAGCCCCTAGACATCTTATTCCCTATCCAAAGGATAGGGGATAAGATGTCAGATCGCCGGGGTCCCACTGCTGGGGACCCCGGGGATCGCTGCTGCAGCACCCCGCTATCATTGCTGCACAGAGCGAGATCGCTCTGCACGTAATGAAGGGCAATACAGGGGCCGGAGCATCTTTATGTCACGGCTCCGCCCCTCGTGATGTCACGGCCCGCCCCCTTCAATACAAGTCTATAGGAAGGGGGCGTGGAGGTCATCACGCCCCCTGCCATAGACTTGCATTAAGGAGACGGGCCGTGATGTCATGAGGGGCGGAGCCATGATGTCACGCTGCTCCGGCCCCTGTATCGCCCGTCATTATGCACAGAGCGAACTCGCTCTGTGCAGTAATGTTGGCGGGGTGCCGCAGCAGCGATCCCCGGGGTCCCCAGCAGCGGGACCACGGTGATCTAACATCTTATCCCCTATCCTTTGGATAGGGGATAAGATGCCAGGGGTGGAGTACCCCTTTAAACAGACTGCGTTTTTTAAAAAACAAAATAGGCAAGCCATTCTTAAAATCCAACAACAACTAGTCCAACTACACTCCCTAAATAAATCTCAGTATAATAGTCAAAGAGCAAAGGAAATCAAATGATGATTAGAAATGAGAACAGGATATGAGGACGGGATATGAAGATTAGAAATGAGGATTAAATATGGGGACGGGATATGGGGACAGGATATGAGGATTAGAAATGAGGATTAGATATGGGGACGGGATACGAAGATGGGATATGAGGACAGGATATGGGGATGGGATATAGGGACAGGATATGAGGACAGGATATGAGGTCGGGACATGAGGACGGGATATGAGGACAGGATATGGGGATGAGATATGAGGACGAGATATGAGGATTGGATATGAGGACAGGATATAAGGATTAGAAATTGGGAAGAGATGTGAGGACAGGATATGAGGATTAGAAATGAGAACAGGATATGGGGACAGGATTTAAGGATTAGAAAATAGAAATGAGGGTTAGATATGGGGAAGGGATATGAAGATGGGATATGAGGACGGGATATGGGGATGGGATATGGGGACGAGATATGGGGATGGGATATGAGGACGGGATATGGGGATGGGATATGAGGACGGGATATGAGGACGGGATATGGGGATGGGATATGAGGACGGGATATGGGGATGGGATATGAGGACGGGATATGGGGATGGGATATGGGGACGAGATAGGGAGATGGGATATGAGGACGGGATATGGGGATGGGATATGAGGACGGGATATGGGGATGGGATATGAGGACGGGATATGGGGATGGGATATGAGGAAGGGATATGGGGACAGGATATGTGGATTAGAAATGAGGATTAGATATGGGGACGGGATATGAGGATGGGATAAGGGGACAGCATATGGGGATGGGATATGAGGATTAGAAATGAGGATTAGATATTGGGACGGGATATGAGGACGGCATATGAGGTTGGGATATGAGGATGGGATGTGAAGTTGGGATATGGGGACGGGGTATAGGGATGGGCTATGAGGTCGGGATATGAGGACAAGATATGGGGATGGGATATGGTGACGGGATATGAGGACAGGATATGACACAAAGCCTTTAAAGGGGTACTCCAGTGGAAAACAACTTCTTTAAAATCAACTGGTGCCAGAAAGTTAAACAGATTTGTAAATTACTTCTATTTAAAAATCATAATCCTTCCAGTACTTATCAGCTGCTGTATGCTCCACAGGAAGTTCTTTTCTTTTTTAATTTATTTTATTTATTTTCTGTCTGACCACAGTGCTTTCTGCTGACCCCTCTGTCCATGTCAGGAACTGTCCGGAGCAGGAGCAAATCCCCATAGCAAACCTATCCTGCTGTGGATAGTTCCTGACATGGACAGAGGTGTCAGCAGAGAGCACTGTGTAAAATAAATGAAAATAAATAAATAAATGAAGACACAAAATAAATGAAAAAAAGAAAAGAACTTCCTCTGGAACAAACAGCAACTGACAAGTACTGGAAGGATTAAGATTTTTACATAGAAGTAATTTACAGAGGTACGCTAGTGGAAAACTTGATTGTGCTTTCGCCGCTTCCAGCTAGAGCAAGAAGGTAGCTGTCACGCCCCCTCCCGTAGGCTTGCATTGAGGGGCGGAGCGTGACGTCACACGGGGGCGGCTATGTGGTCGCCGGTAATCAGACCCGGAGCGAACACGCTCCGGGGACTAATTACAAACGGGGTGCCGCGTGCAAGATCCCGGGGATCCCCAGCGGCGGGACTCCCGCGATCAGGCATCTTATCCCACTATCCTTTGGATAGGGGATAAGATGTCTAAGCACCGGAGTACCCCTTTAACTTCAGAGTCTCATAAGTACTGAAAGGATTAAGATTTTTTAATAGAAGTAATTTACAAACCTGTTTAATTTTCTGGAGCCAGATGATATATAAAAAAAAGTTTTTTTCCTGGATAACCCCTTTAATCTCATTTGTATTACATACAGTGGGGGCTATTTTAATAGCTAAATTTGGAGCCCTAGTATATAAAATTCAGGGTTTTAGGGCCAAAGATATCTTATGCCCTATCCAAAGAATAGGGGATAAGATGTCTGATCACGGGGGGGCCAGCCACTGAGACCCCCACGATCTCTGTGCAGCACCTGCATTATATGTCAGGCTGCTGCTCCAGTCTCAGAAACCACTGGGTTTCCAGGACTGGAGACGTGACGCCATGCCATTCCCCCTTGTGATGCCATGCCATTCCCCCTCCATTCATGTCAATGAATTCATGGCTATAGACATAAATGGAGGGGGCATGACGTCACGAGGGGACATGGTGTAACTTCAAGTCTCCAGTCCCGGATACGCAGAGGTTTCCGGGACTGGAGCATCAGCCCGGCATATAATGCAGGTGCCCAGAGGTGGACCCCCCACGATTAGACATCTTATCCCCTATGCTTTGAATAGGTGATAAGATATATTTGGCGGGAATACCCCTTTAAAGTTTATCCTGAATGAGCAGTGGCCAATGTTTTCTAATTACCCTTTTAACTTTTTTATACTGAGTGTTAAATAAAATAATAATTTTTGGGGCCTCTTCTTTTAAATATTTATTTTTGTTAACTACGTCTTTAGGGGTACAAAATGCTGTTTTATCTAGTTGGCTTACTATATTAACCCCTTTTGCCCTTTTGTTTTTGCCTCCTCACCTTTTTAAAAATCATAAGACCTATCTGAGGGCCTGATTTTTGCACCAGCAATTTTACTTTGTAATGACATCAATCATTTCACCACAAAATCTAAAAAATAAATAAAACAAAATTGAAAAAAAAAACAACAATGCCATTTTTTATTTTTGGGGGGCTTCCGTTTCTACACAGTGCACTTTTCAGAAAACCATGACACCTTATCTTTATTCTGTCCATACGATTAAAATGATACCCAACTTATATAGGTTTGATTTTGTTTTACTTCTGTAATAAAAATGTTACTGTAACTTTTTGTATCAAAATAAGTACATTTAAAATTGTCCTCTTTTGACCCTTATAACTTTTTTATTTTTCCATATACATGGGATGAGTGATTGCTAATTTTTTGCGCCATGTCATTTGTCATGTACATTTACATGTACATGACGCGAGCACCAAATCAATGCTAGCATCATGCACGGCAGGTTCCAGCTGCTATCAGCAGCCAGGGACCCTCTGGCGGACTTCAGCAATCGTGCATCTGTGGCAATGCGGTCATTTAAATGGATGATTGGATTGCCCGTGGAACTGCTGCGGGGATCCGATCATCCAACATGGCGGCCAGAGGTCCCTGCACCATATTTGACATCGAGCAGACCAGAGCAGAAGATGGCCAATGATACTGATCAGTGCTATGCCAATTAATAGCACTGTTCAGTATATGCAATCTAAAGATTGCAATTAGAGATGAGCGAACTTACAGTAAATTCGATTA